>NC_086452.1:85762048-86062048 GCF_028390025.1 Pseudophryne corroboree
GGTTCACAAACTCGGCCCTCAGGACCACACACAGTGCATGTTTTTCACGTAACCCAGTAGAAGCACAGGTGTATGAATTACTCACAGACATATGTTAAAAGGTTCACAGGTGGAGCTAATTATGTCACTTGTGATTCTGTGAGGAGACCTGCAAAACATGCACTGCCGGTTCCTGAGGGCCGAGTTTGAGAGCCTGTGTTCCCAAAAAACACACCTCAACATATAATATGTTAGCCTTCAGGAAAACATGTGTCCCTATGTGTGATGCCCCATCATATTTAAGACACACAAACTTACTGTAATCAGGAATAATTTATTTCCTAATGTTTGATGCAGTAAACTTGATGATGTGTAAGTAAATACATAGTTTGCCACATATATATATTTTTATACACATTCTTTGTTTTTTCTTTATAAAGTACATATTTGTTTTTTTCAGCATCATGTGTAATAACATTCTTACTAATTTTTATCACACACAAACATGTCCCAACAATACTGACATTCATTTGGTCAATGTTTTTTTAAAGAATCAAAGACAACATATTAAAAGCTTTTTATGCAACTCAATTGTGTTCTTCTTGTAATGTTGTATAGAGAAGAAAGGTAAAATATGTATCAATAACATTGTAATTTGGATTGTCTGCAGGAAAAGAGAATGATTGGAATCTAGAAAGAGTAATGATTAGAAAAAAATCAAGTGGTCAGTTTACTTCCTGCTAACATGTATGTGCGGCTCCATCAACATTTCCATCCTCCAATACTAAAAAAAATTGGTAAAGAATAAATGTGCATACAAATTTTATGTTGTTGTTTGTAGCACTTAGAATTAATGATGTTGTTAAAATTGTCAAGGAGCTAAGTGTTATATATTTTTTGCCAAACATACATTTACTAACTATTTTGAGTTACTTTTCACAAATGTCTAACTTGTATTTTTTTCATGTTTTTTTTGGTGGCTGCTTGTCCTGCCCTTTGCCTTTAGCACTGTCATGTTGTCGTGCTCTGGTGGAGCGTCTTGGTGGGGATGAGACTGGCGTGATATTTGGAGTAGTCGTACCAGAACTGCTGCTTGTTTGCTGTTGGTGCATGCATCTGAGTGTTTCATTCAGGTTAGTGAGGGTGGCATTGAGTTCACGTGTAGCAGCATTTTGATTGTCTACTATTCTGAATAAACTTTCATTAATCTTTTGATTGTTTTGAAAAATGTTCATATAACTTTGCTGTTGTCTGTGCTGTTCTTCCATTAGTCTGTGCTGTTCTTCCATTAGTCTGTGCTGTTCTTCCATTATGCGCTGTAAGTTGGCTATGACCTGTGTAATGTCTGTACGCATGAGTTCCATGGTATTGCCTATTCTGGTTGTTTGTTAATTTTGTCTACTCAGATTTCTTGATATTCTTCTGAGGTGAGATGGTAGGCTTGCAAACATTTGTTTCTGCCTACGCAGGCAATCTTCATTAGTGGCCTGCTGTCTAGCCCAAATGGTCCAAAACACCTGATCAGGGCCTTGTGTTCCTGGTGTTGTTGGGCTGTGTTGTTGTGGTGGTGGTGTGCTTTGCTGTGGTGGTGTACTCACAGGTGCTGGGGGGCTCATTCCTTGCCTTAATGGCTACATTTCTAAGATGTTTGTCTCCTCCATGTCACTGTGTTGCTGTTGTTGCGGAGGGATGCTGTTCCCAGGACTAGAAGCTAAAATGATAGTCACAATTTTTTAAAATAAACACGCCCAAAAGAAAAACATTATTGCAGGACAAATCTGAGACACACCAAGTCCAAACTATACATGCAAAATATATTTATGAAAAACACATGACATACAATAAAGTAAGATGTTATATTGGCTTTTGTATAAAACAATAACCAAAACAATGTATTGGCTGACACACACTTGAAGATGGGAGTAATATGCCACGTCACATGACACACATTTAAAAAAAAAACATAGAATGTAAATGCAAATACACATGCTCACCATTCTTCCTGGGCCGATCTAAATCCCGGATATGGGTTGCAGAGACAACTTCAGGAGGTATTACACTCCGCATGGGCTCCTCATACTCCAGATATCTTGCAATATAGGGCTGCCAACCACCGGTTTTCCGAGCCTCCTTGGCCTCCTTGGCCATTTTGGACTTGACACGTCGCTTTATGTCATAGTACCGTTTGCGGCACGTGTCCTCCGTCCACTTGACCACCCCCTCACTATTGACAGCAGCAACAACTTTCGCCCACAACACCGTCTTCCTCCATGTTGGCACCTTGGCGGACTCAGGGCCAAATAGCTGCCTCTGATACTTCATCAGCTCACGCACCAATGCCACATTTTCAGCAAAACTAAACTTTACATTCCGCCCAGTCTTAGTAGTGGTGCGTGGCTGCGGAGCACTCTGACTGTCACTATCACTTGAGGCTGCTGCAGAAACCTCACCCACCTCCTCCACCTCACTAACCTCACTAACACTCACCTCCTCCACCTGACCGACCTCCTCCCCCTCACTTACACCCTCCACCTCACCCACCTCTGAGTCACACATAATTGTGTGTCTAAACAGTTAACACAGAAAAAAAAAACACACTCCTCCACTACCACTACACACACACACACACACACACACACACACACACACACACACACACACACACACACACAACACTGACAAGGGACTATAAAGAAAAATAACTTGGACTAAAAATGAGACAAAACCACAAAATACAAGACAACAAGAATGACAAGACGACTTTCAAACACAATACCACACTGAGAAATCGCTACCAACACTCCTCACCAAACCACAAAATCACCTACCTCCACAGCACAACCTCCCTCCTCCTCACCACTAACTAAACCCACGAGGTGCAGACGGTTTGGGGCGTATTTATATGGTTGCGCACAGACACTCCTACCATCTGAAACACAACCATTCACGAACGGAGATGAAAATCGAAACTGAAAGTGAAAATGCGGCCGCGGGAAAAAAAAAACCCTGCCGCATTTAACTTAGCAAAAAAAAACAGCAAATACAACAAAAACACGTACGCAAACGACAATGACGGCCGTAAATGTGGCAAAAAAAAAACGACTGGCATCGACATCGGAAAATACGACAACCATAAAGTCGACTGCTTCGTAACTTTGCGTATATGGATTCAAAAAGTTGCATGAAAATGCACCCGATGCAAAACGAGTTTAAACACTACACAAACCGACTCAAACACGAATATTAGTAAATATTGGCCCTGTTGTCTATTCCATTTGCACAACAGCATGTGAAATTGATTGTCAATCAGTGTTGCTTCCTAAGTGGACAGTTTGATTTCACAGAAGTGTGATTGACTTGGAGTTACATTGTGTTGTTTAAGTGTTCCCTTTATTTTTTTGAGCAGTGTATTATTAGTACAGCAATTCAGCATTTATTTCTCAGCATTTGCATGTATTTAGAGCATATCAAACCAGTGTTGCTAACCATATGGGGCTATGATAAGCAGAGACCAAAGTCTGCTGCAATGGTTTTATAACCCTTATGCAGGGTATACACTGTTTAATTATAGGCCCAATCAGTTGATAATAAGCTCATCAGGCCCATAATTGATCAGTCTATTGTTGCAAGCAGTAATCACTGGTCTGTCGGACATGCTAAAATATATGGTCAATATTTTTATTGGTGTTTAATAAATATTGCACAAATTAATTAATGGTTAACCTTTTCCAAAATAAATTATTTTAATATTTTTCAATATTTTCTCTTTTTCCACTAACATATACCTATGCGCTGTATAACTATTTCGAATTTCCAGCTCGTGTGGGTTATACCGCTTTCACATTGCAATTGCGGGTCCCACCCAAAACAGGTCCTTCCCAGTTGGGAGCCGGCATTGGACCCTTACACATTGCTTCCCGACCCGGCAATATGCCGGGTCGGGTTGCCATCGCGGGCGGGGTGGCGGAGCCAGCATCGGGGGCGGGTGAGAAGGTGATGCTGGGAGATGACATCATCTCTGCACCGCCTCTCCCTATGCAGTGTACGGGTCCCGGGTCGCATTGACCTGGCAACCCGTTCACACTGCACCTGACCTGGTATTTAACCCGGGAATAACACTGCTTTATTCCCGGGTTGAATTACCGGGTCAGGCCCCTTTCACACCGCACAACAAGCCGTGTCGACCTGGCAATATACCGGGCTGATACCAGGTTAGTTTTGCGGTGTGAAAGGGGTATAAGTCTACAGCAGTGAGATACAGTATATGCATATACATACAGTATATACAGTGCAAAATGACCTCTCTTTAAACTATGATGAACGTTACCTGCTTGTCTGATTACATCCCCTTGACAACGGTGCGCCCAACAGCACCAAAATATTGGGGTAAGAAATATGCATTGATTTTTTCAACACAAGCTTTGTTACATCTTTTCAAATCCCTGAGTGCCGTCTATTTCATTTTTTGTACTTGCACATGTACAAAAACAACAAGATGCACCCCAGTAATGTAGTATTGTGTATATGTAGCTATAACAGAAACATGGCTCACACAATCAGCCACTGCCTCCTCTGCAGCACTGTCACATGGTGGCCTCCACTTCACACACCTCCCCAGGCCTGGTAATAGTAAAGGAGGTGGGGTTGGAATATTACTGTCTAAATCTTACATACACACCATTTTACCACCTGTTCCCTCACTCGCATTTACATCATTTGAAGTACATTCTATTAGGATTTTCACCCCTTTCTCTCTGCATGTTGCAGCTATCTATCACCCACCTGGGCAACCCAAACAATTTCTGGGAGATTTTTCTGCTTGGCTCCCTCACTTTTTATCCTCTGACATCTCCACCATTATTATCAGCGATTTCAATATCTCTATTGACAGTCCACAATCTTCCCATGCCTCCAAACTACTCTCTCTAACCTCCTCTCTTGGCCTCTCCCAATGGACTGACTCCCCTACTCATCAGGAGGGCCACTTTCTTGATCTTGTATTCACCGGACTATGCTCTGTTTCTAAACTCACTAACACTTATTTTCCTCTCTCAGATCACAGCCTTATCACCTGCATGCTCTCCTCCATTACTGCAAATTCAATGTCCCTGAAGTCTACCAAGACGCCTCCAACTCCGCAGAAATATTAACGCTATTAATTTTCAACTACTATCTACCTCACTGCAACCACTACTTTCAGCAATTTCTACTTTCACCTCTCCTGAGACTGCTGTATTACGCCTTAACCAAACTCTAGAAACAGCACTCGATGAAGTGGCTCCGGCTACCGATCAGACTCCACGTAGACCTAGATGTCAACCGTGGCACTCTAAATACACAAGATACCTACAAAAACTCTCACGTAAAGTAGAACATCAGTGGCATAAATCTTGAAGTTCAAGTGACTTTCTCACATATAAGACCGTGTACCACTCTTATCGTAATGCTCTGGACACTGCCAAACAAACATATTTCCAATCTCTCATCTCTGCTCAAGCCTCTAACCCCAAGCGACTTTTTAATACATTTAAATCACTTCTTGTCCCTCCCTCACCCAACCCACCAGCCACTATCAGTGCGCAAGATCTTGCTTCCTATTTCAAGGACAAGATTGAGAAGATCCGAAATGAAATGGTATGCTCTTCCACAGCCAGTGACCTGCTCAATTCCCTTCTTGAACCCTCTAACACCTTCTCCTCATTTGATCCTACAAATGAAGATGAAGTATCTGCACTCTTCTCATCTGCCTACTCTACTACCTCTCCCCTTGACTCTGTACCCTCACAGATTAGAAAAGCTCTGTCTGCTGTGCTCTTCCCAACCTTAACTAAAATCTGTAATCTCTCTTTGTCTACTGGTATCTTTCCTTCTCTGTACAAGCATGCAGTGATTACTCCCATTCTGAAAAAACAGAACTCCGACCCTAACTCTCTCTCAAACTACCTTCCCATCTCTCAGCTCCCATGCCCCTCCAAGCTACTTGAGAGACTTGCCTACACTCGTCTCACACACTTTCTTAACTCACACAGCTTACTGGACACACTTTAGTCAGGATTTCATGCCCAACACTCCACAGAGACAGCACTGACCAAGGTAGTGAATGATTTGGCCACTGATATCTCTAAAGGCCATTACTCACTACTTATTCTCCTTATCTCTCTGCTGCTTTTGACACTGTTGACCACTCTCTTCTCATACAAACACTACAATCCCTAGGTCTTCAGGTCACAGCCCTTTCTTGGTTCCCCTCCTACTTATCTAATCACTTCTTCAGTGTTCGTTTCTCTGATTCCACCTCATCTTCACTACGTCTCTCAATTGGAGTACCACAAGGTTCAGTTTTAGGTCTCCTGCTTTTCTCTATCTATACCACATCTCTTGGCAAATTAATCAACTCTTTCGGATTTCAGTACCATCTATATGCAGATGATACTTAAATCTACCTATCCTCCCCATATTTGTCACCATCTGTATTGGACCGTGTCACTGAATGCCTTTCTGCCATTTCATCTTGGATGACATCTCGCCACCTCAAACTTAATATTTCCAAAACAGAATTAATTATATTTCCACCGGCCAATAGTAGTTACCAACTTGATATCTCTATCACTGTTGATAACTCAGCAATCATCCCTACCCCACAAGCTTGCTGCCTAGGTGTAATTCTTGATTCTGAACTGTCCTTTGTTCCACACATTCAATCTGTCTCAAGATCATGTTACATACATCTAAGAAACATATCCAAAATACGACCGTATATTACACAAGACACAGCAAAAACTCTAATCCATGCTCTCTTTATCTCCCGCATTGATTATTGTAATAGTCTCCTGACTGGTCTTCCCAAACATAGGCTCTCACCACTACAATCCATTTTGAATGCAGCTGCGAGGCTAATCTTACTCGTTAGACATTCATCGTCTGCAGATCCGCTCTGTCAGTCCCTCCATTGGTTACCGGTATTCTACCGTATTAAATATAAAATACTTTTACTTATATACAAGGCTATTAACCAAACTGCAACATACATCTCTTCACTCATCTCAAAATATCTCCCTATCCGACCTCTCCGTCCTGCACAAGATCTGCGTCTCTCATCCACATGCATTACTTGTTCAAAATGAAAGGACTTTATCCAGGCTTCACCCACTCTGTGGAATGCCCTACCACACAGAATAAGATTCACATCTAGTCTCCAAACCTTTAAACGTTCCCTGAAAACTCACCTCTTCAGACAAGCCTATCATATTCCAGACCTATCCACATAACCTTCAGTGTTTCCCTATCTAATTACGTCCTCTCTCTACAGTACAGATAACATCACATGTCTTTATTTATTCACACACCCTCCTGACCCTTGGCCAACACTGCTGGGTGACCATATCATACAACCTATTAGGAACCTAGCAATCTGGTGGACCTTTATGCAATAGAAAGCATCTATCCTTGTGTATCAATGCCTATTTCCCTATAGATTGTGAGCTTGAGAGCAGGGCCTTCCTGCCTCTATGTCTGTCTGCTTTTACACAGTTTTGTTCTATTACTGTTGTTCTAATTGTAAAGCGCAACAGAATATGCTGCGCTATATAAGAAACTGTAAATAAATAAATAATAAGGGGCTCTGCCTGACGCAACGTGTGTAAGGGGCTTTACCTGGCGCAATGTATGTAAGTGGCTCTTACATGGCATAATGTGTATAAAGGGTACTACTACTGACTGACACTACTGTGTGGTGTAATGTGAATTGGTATTATTATGTGGAAACGCCCCTTCCCCATGAAGCCATATCCCTATATTTTTGCTGCGCACCTTTGGTCTAGAACCGGCCCATTTTGCCCAGGTACTCTTCAGGTTCCCTTTTCATTTATTTTTATACACTGTATGATTAATAGCGACATCAAGTTAAAATCTCACATACTCTATAGTTAATATCATTTGTTCCTATGCCTGTTGTTGCCAGCGTACAAATTATTCAACAAATGAACCATGACATACAACTGGTCTCTTTGATTTATTAAATCATATGTAAATGGGGTAGAATGGAAAAATGTATTTATCAACTGTGTTGCGGATGTTTAAGAGGGGGAGAATTTGGAGTGTGTGTATGTGTGTGTGTCGGCGGGGGGGGGGGGGGGAGTTGGGGATAGGTTCCTGGAGGATAATTTTTTTTATGTTTTTATATTTCTTTTTATTTTATTAATAATATAACGGCTAACAATGTTTTTAGATCCATACATAGTAGACAAGAAGAAATTTTAAGCTACATCATCAAAGGCATATTACGCCTTGTACAGCTACCGTTAAATAAATATGACATTTTGCGATAATAATCAGCCTGGATTAATAGATACATATGATTTTTATTGCATCCAATAGATTCCTATGGGTCTGGAAAGATTTTTGCGATAAGAGAAAAACAGTTTTTTATCTCCAAAAAAATGAGATAAAAAAATCTGCTTTACACCTTGTTACATTACACCGAAAAAAAATATTGCGATAAGCATGCTTATCGCAAAAAAGAACATGCAGAAACAGCTTGATACATCAGCCCACCAGTACCTAGTACACAACATATGAAAACGAAGCCACTAACTTGAGAAAAAAGTGCAAATTGCACCATATGGTGTCTGAGGACACATCTGTATCCTGATTGGTTCTGATAACGAACACCTAGCCATGGCTATACAGAATCCATGATACTGTTAGGTCCTGCTTAATAGTCATAAGGGAGATACCTATCAAACTTTCTAAAGCAGATACAGTAAGTAGAGGTGTTGCCCACAGCATCCACTCACATTCTAGCTATTATTCTTTAGCTTTTGCTATATGAATGATAGCTAGAAGCTGATTGATTGTAATGGGCAACACTTTCACTTTCCCTTCTTTAGAAGGTTTTATAAATCTCGTCCTAAATGATACACGGTTCCATAACATACTGTATGTCATGTAGTCTCTTCCTACAGTGTCTGACTGCAATATGTAAAGTTAAGAAAAGCAGAAAAGTAATGTGACTCTACTGTTGTATGTCAGATATGTGTATATAGATATATTTATAGACTGCATTACATGTTCTAATGTGCCCTCTCTAGTTTTCCGGCTATAAATCACATCCCACACATAGTTTTTGCGTGGCTCTAAGTGGTCCACGGTCCTTCTGACATTATATTGTAACTCTTTCTCCCATATCAAACAGGGTTAATTTCCTCCCGAACAGATGTATTTTAAAATACAAACTGACAAGAAGGCCCGGAACAGAAGTTTTTATTATACGTTAAGGGTGAAGTGGCTTTGCTTTAAAACATAAAAAAGAAGGATTTTCCTGAGGTCCATATAATGCTTTCCTGATGGAAAATATTACACACAAACAGCAGTTAGCGTGAGAGAAATACGAGCCAACAAAAACCTTCAAAAGTCGGGGTTGCCAACAAGTCCTCACATCCTTCAGTGATATTAGATTGCATCAATCATTTGTCATTGTGGTGCAGATAATGCAACACATGTGAGGCTGCAGCCAAAGGGAAGACTTTGCACTTCACACTGATAATAGGATATATGGTAGTAACCCCAGGCTGGGTATGACCGGACAAATTGTACAATGTGTAGGAGAACTTCTGGCTAAGGAGTTTGCAGTTACATACAGTAATCATCAGCACAGTGACAATAATGATGCTTAAACGTACTCATAATTAAATCAACTTCTTTTTTTTGAGATGAGGATCATAATTGGGGACTTAAAATCCCTTTCTAGGAGAACGTGACTTGTAGTGCAGGTAGAAAAACACATGGGCACCATAGATCAGATGACCACAGAAAACCCCTGACAAAGAAGATGACAATTTAGTCTTGAAGAGAGAAAACATGACCCTATACATGTCAATCAAATTAATTCCCTAGATCATTCCTCCAAGTTATGTCATCCAATTGTTATTACAGGTTGAGTATCCCTTATCCAAAATGCTTGGGACCAGAGGTATTTTGGATATCGGATTTTTCCGTATTTTGGAATAATTGCATACCATAATGAGATATCATGGTGATGGGACCTAAATCTAAGCACAGGATGCATTTATGTTTCATATACACCTTATACACACAGCCTGGAGGTCATTTTAGCCAATATTTTTTATAACTTTGTGCATTAAACAAAGTGTGTCTACATTCACACAATTCATTTATGTTTCATATACACCTTATACACACAGCCTGAAGGTCATTTAATACAATATTTTTAATAACTTTGTGTATTAAACAAAGTTTGTGTACATTGAGCCATCAAAAAACAAAGGTTTCACTATCTCACTCTCACTCAAAAAGGTCCGTATTTCGGAATATTCCGTATTTTGGAATATTTGGATATGGGATACTCAACCTGTACCACAAATTTCATTTCATGCACTGAAGTCATGCATTTGTTCTTAAATCAAATTCATGTACAGATGGAGCCACACTAGTCGTGGCTCCGTCTGTGGCTGGGTGCGCCCCTAATGCCGAGAACGTCTCCACCCGCGACGGAGGCTCGTTCCATTCACTTGAATGGGAGAGCATCTCCGTCCGGGCGGGCGCACGCGCCCGGAAGGAGACGCTCGGAATGGGAGCGTCTCTGTGCACTCCCTGCATGACTAGGCAGATGGATCGCCTAGTCACGCTGGGAGTGCACGCCTGCGATGGAGCCGCCTCAATTGAGCGCGGCTCCATCTGTATTTGCCATCTCTCCATTCCTTGGTAGGAAATGACAGCCAGTTAATAATAATTTAATAATCATTTTATTTATATAGCGCTCTTTCTCCAAACAGGACTCAAGGCGCTTTGCCACCCTTCCGTTAAAACGGGATGCATTCAGCATCCCAGCGGTCATTTGACATCCTGACACCACTCAGGAGACAGGCGCCGGATCACCGGCAACCGACATCCCGAATGTTAGTATCAGGGTTCAGGGTTAGGGCTGTGGGGGAGGGGGAAGTTTAGGCACTAGGGTGGATTGGGTTAGGCACTAGGGAGAGGGGTTAGCTATAGCCGCCACCCCCCGAGAGTTAGTCGTAGCCAATACCCCCACAAGGTTAGCCATAATCTTAGCACCCCTTCCCCCCGAGGGCAAGGGTAAGGGACCGGGGAGGGTAAAAATTCTTGCGCCATCCGCTGTCAGGATCTACAGTGTTGGGATGACGCTGTCTGTCATGTGATCGCCGGCATCCCTACCACCGATATTTCGTATGTATTCCAGTACAACAACTCACTATTAGTTACAGTCGATGCCTTTGAGCTGCAGATGGGGGCTGATTGTTCCTGACCACTTGTGAAATGGCAAATGAAGTCACATGGTATAAATGCTACTACTGTATGTTATGTCATCCTGGTCCTACAGCAATTGAAAGATGGGGTAAGTTGTAGTTTGTGTGGCATGGGTGAGTTTAAGTTGTGTAGCACATGGGTGGCTTTAGGTTGTGTGGCACAGGGCTGGCTTTAAGTTGTGTGGCACCGGGGTGGATTGTGTAGCACAGGGGTGAGTTTAGATTGTGTAGCACAGGGGTGGGTTTAGGTTGTGTGGCACAAAAATGGCTTTAGGTTGTGTGGCACCGGGGTGGGTTGTGTAGCCAGGTTAGATTATATTTACTTTGTAGTTTGGAATAAGAGTTATAATAAGGCTGCTACATGTACTGTATACAGGGGGGTTGAGGAGATAATAAATATAGTATTAGGTTATGAGGAGTTGCTGTTGTGGCCAGGCTCGTGGCAAGAGCAATTCTCCACAATGTTATTGCTAGGATCCAGGCAGTTGACGGAATCCTGACACATCTTGGAACACCAGTTAGGTTCAGGGTTAGGTTTAGGCTGCGCTGCGGAAAGGTGGGGTTAGGTTCAGGCACCTCCACGAAGGGTTAGGGTTAGGCTGTGGGGGGGAAGGGGAGCAGGGAGCGTTAGGTTTAGGCTGCGGAAAGGGAGGGTTAGGGTATACTTCAGTGACGTGCGGTGGGGTGAGGCAGGGCCTTTCCTGTCATACTAATATTTGTGCCAGAGTTTTGACTGTATAAAGTATATGAAAAATACAAAGAATATGTTTGAAATATCTTCTTTGCATTATTCTAATACTTTTTATAGCCAAAACTCTGGAGTAAAAAGTCTATGGCAGGTGAGGCAGTGCCTCACCTGGCTAAGTTTCCGCACATCTCTGATCAAATCTCACCAAATTTCCAGGAGTTTATACTGCTGCACCTGTGTATAATGCCCAGATGTACGCTTTGGCTCAAAAATTGCATGTAAATCTGGCTCTGGTTCTAGCCAGTGCCTCCTGAGCCATTTAACTTACCTTCCCACTGTCGGGATACCGCGGTCTGTATTCTGACTGCTAGCGTTTAGAACCCAACCCTATAGACACTTACAGAAACAGAGCTAAAAGCATGTAAGTTTGTGTATTTTTTCCCAGTGTGTCATAAAGCAACCAAGGACAATGCATCATTCACAGAAAAAAAAAAGGCACCAGCACACATGCATGTTAGCCTAAAAGCGGGAACTATACAATATAATAATAATGTGGGAAATAGGGAAAAAATTATCATAAGAAACTGGGTAACTTAAATACACTTTAACCCTATAGGTCCTTGATGGCTAACCTTGACACTCCAGCTGTTGTTGAACTACACATCCCAGCATGCCCAAATAACAAAACTGTAGCGGGGCATGCTGGGATATGTAGTTCAACAACAGCTGGAGTGTCAAGGTTAGCCATCACTTGCAATAATAGTATATTAAATATTTTTTTATGTATTTATATTTATTCCAGTGACCACAAGATGGCAGTGCTGTGTTATAAGTACTGTACCTGCAGATACTTTTCTACCTTATGAATAAGCAACTGATTAACCTTAAGATAAGGGTAAGAAACTGAAGGACCCTCCTCTGTAAATAAATGACAGAAACAGACGTCAGCTATTTACACATCTTTACTATAAAATATCATTGCGTTACAAAATCATAAAATGAGGGATGTACTAACATTTTAGAATGGTTCTGCCTCAGCCCACATTTCATTAAATAGAAATTAGATCATTCTGTTTTGTTTGTATGACAATGTTATCTTATAACACTTATAACAAAGACATAGATATGTATATTCTGTGTAAACTATATATATATATATATATATAATTATAGTGCTACGTGGGCGGGGGAGCCTTTGATCACCCGCTGCGAGTGATCCCTGAATAAATGCTGTGCACAATCAGTGCAGGGAGGTGAGCCACGGCTGCCCAGCTGCTTGGGAACGCCCCCAGAATGACGACTCCAGGTCCATGCCGCTAGCCGGCGTCCACTCATCCGACATCACGCCCCATTTTTGGGTATAGGGAATTCAGTATACCGTATGTTATCAGAAGTTTATACAGTATTTGTAAGAGATACAGTTATATTTCTAGATGTTTTACAGTGAGCTAATACACAAATGTAAGTACAAACTTAAAGAACATACTTAAGTGTATATGGTATTTGCAGAATTTGCATGAACACTGAGATATTGGGGGTCATTCCGAGTTGATTGCTCACTAGCAGTTTTTAGCAGCCGTGCAAACGCATTGTCACCGCCCAAAGGGGAGGGTACTTTCCCTTTGCAGAAGTGCAAACGCCTGTGCAGCAGAGCGCCTGCAAACACATTTTGTGCAAAACAAGACTAGCTCTGAACTTACTCTTCGTGTGCGTTGATTCTAGCGTTGGAGGGTTGGCTTTTGACGTCACACACCCACCCAGCGTTCGCCCAGCCACGCCTGCGTTTTCCCTGGCACGCCTGCATTTTTCCAAACACTCCCTGAAAACAGTCAGTTGCCACCCAGAAACGCCCCCTTCCTGTCATTATTCTTGCGGCCGCCAGTGCGACTGAAATCGACGCTAGAACCTGTGCAAAACCACAAAGCTCTTTGTAACCGTACGTCGCGCTTGCGCATTGCGGTGCATACGCATGCGCAGATTAGCCGTTTTTTACACTGATCGCTACGCAGCGAACAACGGCAGCTAGCGATCAACTCGGAATGACCCTCATAGTGTATGTTATGATATTGCTATTGACAAAATCATTAGAGTAGTGACTGTCTTCATTAACGGCTTTTAGAGAGCAAGTGACGGCTGTGCCGACATGGACTTATCTCTCCAGCTTGCGGAACCAATAAGGGGTTCTTGAGCATGTCCATATTCAGCAAATCATCACAAATACATGAAAATTCTCAATCAGTGGTGTGCTCATAAGATCATAAGCTACTGACATAGGGGGTAATTCAGAGTTGATCGCAGCAGGACATTTTTTAGCAGTTGGGCAAAACCATGGGGGTAATTCCAAGTTGATCGCAGCAGGATTGTTGTTAGCAATTGGGCAAAACCATGTGCACTGCAGGGGAGGCAGATATAACATGTGCAGAGAGAGTTAGATTTGGGTGTGGTGTGTTCAATCTGCAATCTAATTTGCAGTATAAAAATAAAGCAGCCAGTATTTACCCTGCACAGAAATAAAATAACCCACCCAAATTTAACTCTTTCTGCAGATGTTATATCTGCCTCCCCTGCAGTGCACATGGTTTTGCCCAACTGCTAAACAATTTCCTGCTGCGATCAACTTGGAATTACCCCCCATGTGCAGTGCTGGTGTGGCAGATATAACATGTGCAGAGAGAGTTAGATTTGGGTGGGTTATTTTGTTTCTGTGCAGGGTAAATACTGGCTGCTTTATTTTTACACTACAATTTATATTTCAGTTTAAACACACCCTACCCAAATATAAATCTCTCTGCACATGTTATATCTGCCCCCCCCCCCCCTGCAGTGCACGTGGGGGCAGTAGCGGATCTTGCCACGGGCAAGCAGAACTTTTGCTACGCGTCTAGTTCCCTTCGTGGAGAGGACCTTTGCTGTGCGGTGCGCGATGATGTCATCGCGCACCGCACATCATTTCAGTCTGTACAGGGGGCGTAAATGACCACGCCCCCTGTATGAAACCACGCCCCTAATGCCGCCCGGGGCGCCAGAAGTCCCGGAACCGGCCCTGCGTGGGGGGTAATTCTGAGTTGGTCGCAGCAGGAACTATGGCCCTCATTCCGAGTTGATCGCTCGCTAGCTGCTTTTAGCAGCAGTGCAAACGCTAAGCCACCGCCCTCTGGGAGTGTATCTTAGCTTAGCAGAAGTGCGATCGAAAGGTTAGCAGTTCCGCTACTTAAAAATTTCATGCAGTTTCAGAGTGGCTCGATACTTACTCCTATCTTGCGATGACTGCAGTCTGTTTAGTTCCTGGTTTGACGTCACAGACACGCCCTGCGTTCGGCCAGCCGCTCCCCCGTTTCTCCATCCACTCCTGCATTTTTACCTGGCACGCCTGCATTTTTTAGCACACTCCCTGAAAACGCTGAGTTGCCGCCCAGAAACACCCACTTCCTGTCAATCAAACAACGAACACTCGAACGACTGAAAAGCGTCGCTCGAGCTTGTGTAAAACTACAAAGTTTTGTGTGAAAGTACTTGGACATGCGCGCTGCGTACCATGCGTATGCGCATAAATGCAGTTTTTTCACCTGATCGCTACGCTGCGAAAATTGTCAGCGAGCGATCAACTCGGAATGAGGGCCTTTGTTAGCAGTTGGGCAAAACCATGTGCACTGCAGGTGTGTTAGATATAACATGTGCAGAGAGAGTTAGCATGGATAAACTTAAAACATGGACCAATGGGTGCCTTGAGGACTGCGTATGAGAGCCTCCGTGGTAGGGGATTTTTTTTTTTTTAATGATATTGCACATTTAACAAAAAAATAAATTAATCTATCTATCTATCTATCTATCTATCTATCTATCTATCTATCTATCTATCTATCTATCTATCTATCTATATATATACACATACATACACACACACACACACACACACACACACACACACACACACACACACACACACACACACACACAGTGCATCCGGAAAGTATTCACAGCGCTGCACTTTTTTTAATTTGTATCATTTTAGATTTTTTTGCACTTTTATTAACCATAAAAACTAAGAAATCACATGTACATAAGTATTCACAGCCTTTACTCAATGCTTTGTTGATGCACCTTTGGCAGCAATTACAGCCTCAAGTATTTTTGGATTTAATGCCACAAGCTTAGCACACCTGGGCAGTTGTGCCCATTCCTCTTTGCAGAACCTCCCAAGCTTCATCAGGTTGGATGGAAAGTGTTGGTGCACAGCCATTTTCAGATCTCTCCAGAGTTGTTCAATCGGATTCAAGTCTGGGCTCTGGCTGGGCCACTCAAGGACATTCACAGAGTTGTCCTGAAGCCACTACTATGATATCTTGGCTGTGTGCTTAGGGTCGCTGTCCTGCTGAAAGATGAACTGTCGCCCCAGTCTGAAGTCAAGAGCGCTCTGGAGCAGGTTTTCATCCAGGATGTCTCTGTACATTGCTGCATTAATCTTTTCCTCTATCCTGACTAGTCTCCCAGTTCCTGCCGCTGAAAAACATCCCCACAGCATGATGCTGCCACCACCATGCTTCACTGTAGGGATGGTATTGGCCTGGTGATGAGCGGTGCCTGGTTTCCTCCAAACATGAAGCCTGGCATTCACACCAAAGAGTTCAATCTTTGTCTCATCAGACCAGAGAATTTTGTTTCTCATGGTCTGAGAGTCCTTCAGGTGCATTTTGGCAAACTCCAGGCGGGATGCCATGTGCTGTTTACTAAGGAGTGGCTTCCGTCTGGCCACTCTACCATACAGGCCTGATTGGTGGATTGCTGCAGAGACAGTTGTCCTTCTAGAAGGTTCTCCTCTCTCCACAGAGGAATGCTGTAGCTCTGACAGAGTGACCATCGGGTACTTTGTCACCTCCCTGACTACGGCCCTTCTCCCCCGATCGTTAAGTTTAGACAGCCAGCCAGCTCTAGGAAGAGTCCTGGTGGTTCCAAACTTCTTCCATTTACGGATGACGGAGGCCAATGTTCTCTTTGGGACCTCCAAAGCAGCAGATATTTTTCTGTACCCTTCCCCAGATTTGTGCCTCCAGACAATCCTGTCTCGGAGGTCTACAGACAATTCCTTTGACTTCATGCTTGGTTTGTGCTCAGACATGCACTGTCAAGTGTGGGACCTTATAAAGACAGGTGTCTGCCTTTCCAAATCATGTCCAATCAACTGAATTTACCACAAGGGGATTCCAATTAAGCTGTAAGAGCATCTCAAGGATGATCAGTGGAAACAAGATGCACCTGAGCCCAATTTTGAGCTTCATGGCAAAGGCTGTGATTACTGTACTTATGTACATGTGATTTCTTAGTTTATTATTTTTAATAAATTATCAAAAAACTTTTTTCCTGTTGTCATTATGGGGTATTGGGTGTAGAATATTGAGGGAAAAAATTAATAAGGCTGTAACATAACAAAATGTGTAAAAAAATGAAGTGCTGTGAATACTTTCCGGATGCACTGTATATAGTGATGATCTGGAGTAATTTACTTGGTAGAGGAGTGTATCAGTTTTGTGTCTAGGTCAGAGGTTCCCAAACTGTGTGCCGTGGCTCCCTGGGGTGCCTTGGGACACTTGCAGGGGTGCCCTGGGTTAGTGGTCCAGGAACAATTCAAATGATTCATGGTCAATATAACAGGCAAAACCAGTGCTGGTAGCTGCCAGTCATAAAATATGTGGCCAAACAGAAGCAAATCTTGTCCCTCACCACACAACTGACCCTAAGGATGACATATAAACGCGATCTACTTAATGTAATATTTCTTTCTAAATTTCTCAATAAAAAATTTTTGGCCATGGGGTGCCGTGAAAAAAATTCTGATATTCTAGGGCGCCGTGATTCAAAAAGGTTTGGAAACCACTGGTCTAGGTGCTTAATCAGGGTCCACACACAGGGTTTTAGGTAAATAAATGAAATGGTGCATTACTATCGGCATACTGTAAATCAAACAGAAAATAAACAGCCTAACCCCTGTGTAGTGGATATAGAGAAATTAGCAGCCAATCAGCCCATAACTGTCATGTTACAGGCCGTGTATTTCAAGAATGACAGTTGTGAGTTGATTGGTTGGTACTTTATCTCCGTCAAAGTTCTCTTTCTCCAAGGCTCAGTAAACAGACTGCTCTCACTGTTTCACCTCTCACCATACTTGGCAGCTAGCCTGCAAAGAAAGTCTCTCTCCTAACGTTATAAAGTCTCACAGTCTTGCCTGCTTCTTGCAGGTATATCACGGGAGACAGAGAGTGGGGGTGCTTTCCCCCTCCCCATGGTATCCCCCCAGTACACTCAAAAATTACCTGTAACCATACCTGAACCTATCTGGTAATAGAATCTCAGAGAATTGGTCAAATGCATTTGCAAAGACATGTTTAGCTGCTGAGCCGCACCAATGCTGCTCTGATATCAGCAGTCCTAACACTACATAATAGCAGTGCCCACATAGGGCCATGTGATTTGTCTACAGTAAGGCCTCATGATAAAGGCTCATACTAAAACGCATCCAGACAGAGAGCTAACTTACCCGGGAGACACCCCCAGGATCTCCCATTAGCACTACAAGGAACAGCATGTCTTCCAAATACTGCTCCCATTCAATGCCTTTCAATTTTTGAGCTGGGGGGATACCAGTGGGAAAAAGCATCCCCTTCCCCTCTGCTGTTTGTCTGTGACCCCTTCCCCTTTCTAGCACCTGATATATAATTATCTCCAGGAATGATAGGACAACTGCCACTGTTTGTCTGCAGGTATATCACGGGCTCTGCCCTGGCTTTCAAGTGCAGTGTCAGAGTTTTAGGGTTTTCCCTGCCTCCGGCAGGTAAGAACGGTAAGTGGTCAATAGATCTACAGTATCTAGTTAGACCGTCACTAGGTCGACACCATATAATTGACATGGTTAAAAGGTCGACATGGTCATTAGGTCAACCTATGAAAGATCAACAGTGCTTATGGTCAACAGGTTCAAATGGTCAACATGCTAATGGTCGACACACATATGATTGACATGAGTGGGTTTTTTTTGGGTGCAGTATGGTATGCCAGCGACCGGGCTCCCGGCAGCCAGCATTTCGACGCCGGGATCCCAACCACCGGCATACCGACAGCTGGGCAAGTACAAATGAGCCCCTTGCGGGCTTGCTGCGCTCGCCACACTGTGGGCACGGTGGCATGCCACGCTATTTATTCTCCCTCCATGGGGGGTCGTGGACCTCCAAGAGGAGAAAAGTTGTTGTATGCCGGGTGTCGGGATTTCGGCGCCGGTATACTGTACGCCGGGATCCCAACATCCACTTTTTTAACCTTTTTATAATTATCCACTTCGACTGGGAATAGTAACCTGTGCTGAACGCACTGGCAGTGGGACGAGGCTCCTTACCCAAAGCATGGCGAGTGAAGTGAGCCATGCAAGGGGACGCGGTGCACTAATTGGGGGTCCACATGCACAGACGGCGAAAACAATACAAACAAAGGCAAAAATTATGGAAAATAGTCGACCTTTCCTGTGTCGACTATTTTCCATATTGACCTTCTCTTATGTCAACCTTTTGTACATGTCGAACTTTTCCTGTGTCGACCTTTCACAGGTTGAACTTTTGTCCATGTCGACCTTTCCACTGTCGACCATGGCGTCAACCTAATGTTTGCAGACCTTCCTTATCTATTGATCCGTAACCAGTAAGAACGAGGCCTCCTAGCCTTTACTGGACTGGGCTCTGATGGCATTTCCCCGCCTGGACCATCTGACTGTTAGAACCCCAGCTGGGCTCTGCCTCCACAGACAGACTCTAGGTCACACACCCTTTTTGTTCCTTGTGTGGGAGGATCCCTCCAGTCACACACTGAATCACCAGCTCATCTATCCGCGCAATATTTACTGATACTGCTGCCTAAGCCTAAACCCTCCCCCCCACAGTGGTCTACTGACCCTGTCAGGAATCCGGTGTCAACATGGGATTCATGCATCGGTATTCCAACTTCCGGAATCCTGACAGCCGGCATCATAACCACATCCCTACTGTGATCCCTACAGCGATCGCAGTCTGAATTACTATGCGCGGCGGGCGCACTGCACATCAGTGACGTGCGGTGGGGTGAGGCAGATGAGGCAGAGCCTTTCCTGTCATAATTAAGTTTAAACCAGAATTTTGTCTGAATAAAGTATATGAAAAATACTAATAATGTGTTTGAAATATCTTCTTTGCATTATTTTAATAATTTTTATAGCCCAAACTCTGGAGTAAAAAGTCTATTGCAGGGGAGGCAGTGCCTCACCTGTGTATCCTTTCCACACATCTCTGATCAAAACTCACCAAATTCCCAGGAGTTTATAATGCTGCACCTGTGTATAATGCCCAGATGTACCCTTCGGCTCATATATTGTGTGTAAATCTGGCTCAGGGGTTAGCCAGTGCCTCCTGAGCCATTTAGCTCACCGCACGTCCCTGCTGCACATGTGCAGCCAGTGAGATGCTATCAGCATCTCACTAGTGCGATCGCCTCTGCCTGATTGACAGGCAGAGGCGGTCGCGTGGCGGGAGGGGGCATGCAAACGGCGTTAAAATGCATTGGCGGAGTGCGGTCCGTACAACGGAGGCGTATCTGGACCATTGGGGGAGGGGCGCGGCAGCTGCGTGACGATACGTGCAGCCTCGGCCACTGGCTCCCTGCCAGCATGCAGGAACTGCGCTGGCAGGGAGCTACTTATCAGGTACAAAAGCATCGCCGGCGTGCAATGTTTCTGTACCTGTGCAGGGGGGCAGGGACTGACAAACGTGAAAAAAATTGCATCTTTCAAGATGCATATTGCTGTTAAAGATAATAACTTTGAGATGGAGCGGTTTGCCCACAGCATTGTCAGAATATAAGGTTAAATAAACAATGATCATTCTCAACTTGGCCAAATAAACTGAAATACACATAACATTATACTGTATGGGGGTCATTCCGAGTTGATCGCTCGCTGGCTACTTTCGGCAGCCGTGCGAACACCTGTGCAGCAGACCACCTGCAAAATAATTTTGGGCAACACAAGACCTGCCCTGTAGTTACTCTTCGTGTGCGTTGATTCTAACGACGGAGGGACGGCTTTTGACGTCACACACCCGCCCAGCGTTCGCCCAGCCACGCCTGCGTTTTTCCAGGCACGCCTGCGTTTTTCTAAGCACTCCCTGAAAACGGTCAGTTGACACCCAGAAACGCCCACTTCATGTCAATCTTCCTGCGTTCGGCCATACGACTGGAATCTTCGTTAGACTCTGTGCAAACCCATGATGCTCATTGTACCCATACGACGCGTCTGTGCATTGCGGGGCATACGCATGCGCAGAAATACCAATTTTTAGCCTGATCGCTGCGCTGCGAACAACGGCAGCTAGCGATCAACTCGGAATGACCCCCTATAAACAATTAAATAAGTTTTCTATTATTATATACAGGCAAGCTAAATGTACAGTAAAAAGAGAAAAATGGCTTACCTCACATTAAATTGTGTTTGTGTGTATACTGTATACTATACTGTAGCAACTAATATTCGGTTTACTGGTATGTTATTCCAACAATACTATAGGCCAGTGGATTCCAAACTTTTTTGAATCACGGCACCCTAGAATATCAGAATTTTTTCACGGCACCCCTAGGCCAAAAATTTCTTATAGAGAAATTTAGAAAGAAATATTACATTAAGTAGATCACATTTATATGTCATCCTTAGGGTCAGTTGTGTGGTGAGGGACAAGATTTGCTTCTGTTTGGCCACATATTTTATGACTGGCAGCCACCAGCACTGGTTTTGCCTATTACATTGACCATAAATAATTAAAATTGGTCCTGGACCACCAACCCAGGGCACCCCTGCAAGTGTCCCGAGGCACCCCAGGGAGCCACGGCACACAGTTTGGGAACCTCTGCTATTGGCATTTAAATTATTATCCTCAACTATGATATGCATCTACAGCTGATTTTTCCCCTTTTATATTCATTTGGTCTTTACTTAAAACAGTAACCGGCGGCTATATTTTTTAGAATAAATATTGGAATGTCTATTTGGTTGTGATATAGAATCCCGACGGTCACATGACCAACAGCAGCACCTCGACAATTAGAATGCCGACAGGGGACAGAGTAATTTACGCCTCCCCTGTCCACTATCCTAACCCTGCCTGGGGGGGTGGCTAGGGCTAAGATAGTGTTGGTGGTGGCTAGGGCTTAGTTACCGGGGGTGACAGCTTGGACTAAGACTCGGGGCGATAGTGTCTACGACTACCCCCCCCCCCCATTCTAGTCCCTAAGCCTACCCTCCCCCTGGGCCCTATACCTAACAGTCACCCCGATACTTACCTTCAGAATATCAATGGTCGGTGTTCCGGCGTCGGGATTCTGGTGTCAGTGACCGCATCTCATTTATTTCTGTTGTCTGGGGGCTTGTTGCCCCCAGAGACTGATAATAATTAGATTTATTATATTTTTTTAAATTTATAGTATGATCTACAGTAACTGGGGTCAGTTACATGGGGTTCTATTTATTGTAAATGTTAGTTAAATACAGTAAATCACTTGGGAATGTTTTTTTTTTAAGACTGTCTTTAATTTTACAAAGCATACTTAACTTTCCTTTTTGTGTTTATTCAAAATATGAAAAGTGTTATATATGTATATAAAGTAAATCTACTCTACTTGTTTGAAGTGAGTTTCAAGGTCTATAATCTTCTGGTTCTCCCCTCTGATTGTTTAGAGATATTTAAGTGGGAGGAGGGTGCTAATTTCAGGACATGAGCCGCCATAAGATTTTTAAGTGCATTATACAAAAGGCATTTGACTAGGAAGTGGCCGGGCTCCAAAGGCGTCCCTATTTATTGTTCTATGGTAGCGGTAGTGTGTGCTCAGCGTTACAATGTAAATATACTAGCAGTACTTTTACAATAAAAATATACAGCCTAGCTCAAACAGGGATACAATATCATGACAGCATTAGCAATTCAAGATAGTAAAAGTAACATTCCGAGAAAGATATTTCTGGGCCATGAAACTTACACTCTAAATGGTATGCGAATGAACATGATAACTGAACTATAGTGCACAGCCAGGTGGTAAATTATGATATTTTTTCTTTCACAGTCCACAATTTATTACAGGTGTCCTGGCTATACAGCATACGAATCTTGGAACTGTACCAATTATGTATCCGGAAAAGGTATCCTATTGGGAATGGATTTAGAGGTCACACTTAAGCGGGAAGCCCTATAATGTGCATTTATAGTAAGTGAACACTTCAGTACATATTTGTGAATATTACAAGATATCTGTTATAGTGGGCCAAGTTATGTTTTTGATGCTGCGCAGCTTAAATTTTATTGTGCCCCAAATCAGTAACCTATGTACACTACAAGAGCTATAACATAAAGTTAGGTAGTCTGGTCGGGTATGATTGACCAGCGGTCGGGATGCCACCGTTCAGTATACCGACGTCAGCATCCCGATAATTTAAATTCCGACAGGGGAAAAGTAGGGTTATTCTCCCCTTTCCCCTAACCCTAAACCTCCATTATTGCAACCTAACCCTAACCTCCCCCCATTGTTGCCTAAACCTAACCTCTTCCCTCACACAGCCTAAATCTAACCCTAACCCTCTTGGTGCCTAAACCTAACCTCCCCCCGATTTTGCCTAACCCTAACCCCCCCTCCCCGCAGTCTAACCCTAACCTCTCCCCTCCCTCAGCCTAACCTCCCAGTATGGCACCTAAACCTACCTGCCGGCCCTAAACCTAACGCTCCTGTTGTACTCACAGTGGGGATGCTGGCTGTCAGGATTCTGGGTGTCCTAACGTTTTTGGGATTCCGGAATCGGTATTCTGATGGGTGTCGGGATTCCGGTGTCAGTATTCCGGCTGCCGTATCCCGACAGCCGCCATTTTGATCGGATCCCCTCTGGTCTCCGCCTACTATCTATAATTATACTGATAGGTTGATTGGCTATTGTCAAAAATTAATTTGTTTGCGTGTCTGTTAGGACATTTAAATAGTAAGCTGGAATGAGGCAGGGAATGATTACATATTATCTGCACAGCACTGCATAATATGATTGGCTCTATAAAAATAAATTGTGATAATAATAGAATTCAGTTAAATATAACTAATAATTATTGGTTTGAAATGTAAATACTTTCTTATGTGTGCTCTCTTTCAGGAAACAATATTTAATGGCTGTAGTCATTATTACAATTCTCGCAGAATTGTCCGATGCCAAAGGGGCTCTGCATTGGCATTGGTACTTCACAAAGCTTGGAGACTTGATTCCAACCGGGGGGTGCCAACTGACGGAGTTTTGCTCAACATTGAGATGATTGAACTTTTCAAGACTGTTTTGCAAAATGATCACCTTTAATCCCTATTTGGCCATGAAATTAAGCACACTTCACCTGCAGAATTGATCTTTACTCTTTACAGCTCCTAGTCCTACCAAAATAGAATGAATTCGTCTCCATTCTTTCGCTTATAAATGAAATGAAATGTACACATGTAGTGAGGCATGACATTACTCCTGATGGCAAAGCACCAGTAGGGCAACTGGAGAGGTTCTTGCCTTTTGCAAAACAGCCTCAAACTTTTGCTCACCTTTACTCCTACGGTACAGACATCTTATACATACTAGTACTTTTATTGACTTCTAGCTAACTTTTCTGTGGTGTTTAGGTTTGTGTGCCCGTTTTAAGGCGATTGAATTGCAATTTCCACTGGTAATGATGATCCAGAAAAATATAAATAGAGTAATCAGGAAGGTGGCACTAATAATTAATCGGGGTGCAGTGTGGATCTTGAAGGCCGTCTAGAGTGCCGCCTTCCTGAGTACTACATAGTCCTCTCCGCACAAGGAGAGGTAATTTGGAGGGCACCAGACACCATTAGCAAAATCAGGGTGATAGATTATTTGGTAAACTTAACCCTTATTCTGTTTGTAAAAATTTCCAAGATGCAATCCAGTGCAGTGTATCTAACCCATGGGTGGCACAGACCCTTGTTTGTGGAGATCTGTGCATGCACTCTACAGAAGTCACCGGGAAAATGGTGGAAGCACTATTTTCACTGCGATTGGTGCATGCACTATTTTCTCTGTATTGGTGCATACGTGGTAGACTTCGGGCACTTGCCAGGAGTCTACTGCGTAAAAAGCCAGTAAGAGATGAGGGGCCTGACCAGAGGCTGCACATGAACCATTCCTTTTCTTGATACATATCTGATCTAACATCTTACATGGTGCAGTCCCATCTGTGGTGAGCCTGATATTTATCTTTCTATGCCCCTCCTCTATGGCATGTCTTTGGTCCATTGTCACTGTTTTGAAAGGTAGTCAAGTGAATAAATTAGAATTTTTCAAATGATGATAGAGGCCAGATAGAGCATGAGGACTTGGAGTCTTTTGCATATATAGCTTAAAAATCCAACAGTGCAGTATTCAATTAGCAGGCAGTTCCATCAGGTTTTGCCCATTTCCGACAATGCTGATCCGACTTTTTTTAAAGTCATATCAGCATTGTTAAAAACGGGCCAAAATCCTGTCGGAATTGGCCGCTATATCATCAAGACACGTGGAGCCGCGGCTAATCTGATGATCCACATGTTTTCCAACAAGTCAGAAAAACGGCAGCTGCACTGAATAGGTCGAATCCTGATTCGGCAAAAAAAAGTTCAGCCTAGGCGGCGGTTCCGACTTCAATTGAATAGACCTGATAGGCTAATTAGCAACTGACATTATTCACACGTGCTAGGCTGTTGTCGACCTTATAGTGGATTCAAGGTCACTGTGATCTAACAGTTAAAGCTAAATAATTCTTGATGCCCAAGAAAATAGGTTGTCACTCACTGACAATGAACATATGCAAATTCTTAGCATGAATGTATGTTATTGTAAGCTGTGAGCTGGTTTATACCGATGAGTGAGTACGCATATCCTGAAGAATTCACGAACAGGGGAGCTTTCTAAACTCCGTGCTGGTTTTCTTTTAATCTGTAGGTTTTTCAGGAGAAAGTTTCGGTTCCAAAGATTTTCGTAGACCTTTGCCAATGTAAACCTTGTGAGGCCTCCTTCTTCCCCGGGCAGAAAACAGATATAGTAGATGCTTATGTGGTATTAACACAGCTACTGCAGTGTAATGAGAGAATCGTAGCTGTCTGCTCTGTTTACCATGTCTGTTCTCCATACTGTACCTCTAACACCTCGTAACACAGGTGCACCCTCATCTCCTTTTATTCTCTCGTGCCTAGATATTGGGATCACATCACACAAATAATATGTTTTTGAGCTTGTGTATTATAGTATAATATTCTCCCTATTGTCAACCGAAAAGATATGAGAAATCTTCTCTGAGTTCCATTACCTGAATAAAAATGCTCTTCTATATTCTTCTGGCTTTTGTATGGTCTCCAGGTTCCTCAGTGATTAGAAATTTCGCCATGTTGATTTTTATACCTTTTGATTGCTGAATGAGGGTCCATAATGCCTCACCACCGTAGCTGGCTATGGTGGCAGCATTATCAACAGAAGATGAAGGCAACGCTGGAGAGATCTGTGATTTCTCCACAAAAGGTGGAACCGCTTCTTACATTGACCCCTTTATTCCGCTCTAGCAGTTGTAAAGTATGTTTGAAATTGAGACATATATTATCATTATTAACAGTTTCTTATATAGTTGCACTATACAATACATATATTTTACTAGGTGATTCATCTCGCCCTACAGGCGCTCTTCACACTGTCGTAAGGGGCTACGCCCCCTTAACCCTTTTTGTATTATATGGAGTATTACCTCCAATCATAATTGTGTGAGTGGTTAAATATTGCATGGACAAAGGGCCCCTTGCAACGGCGTGAACAGCGCACACAGGGCCTGATGAATCACCTAGTAGGTGCTGTGGTTGGGGGAGTGGCGGGTGTGGGGGAAACACGGATGGGGCAGGTGGTACGGGGGTGCCGCATGAGGGGGAGGTGTGGTTTCAGGGGTGCCGTGGGTGGGGGAGGGGTGGGTGCCGCGGGTGGGGGTCCGGAGCCACCGTGGGTGCGGGGGTGCTGCGGGTTGGGGAGAGGCGGGTGTGGTGGTGCGGCGGGTGGGGGAGGTGTGGGTGCGGGGGTGCTGCAGGTGGGGTCCGGAGCCACCACGGGTGGTGGAGGGAAGTGTGTGGGGGTGCCGTGGATGGAGCCTGGAGGTACTGCTAGTGGGGGAGGGGTGAGTAATGCTTCTCCTGCTTCTCCTCCTGGAAGCATCTAAGCTGCTGTCCTCCCTTTGGCAGTGGCTCTCCTGGGGACTCGCACAGTAGGCAAGCAGCCAGTCACAATTGTTAGTGCCGCTGTCCCAACGCACCACATTACATGGAAGAAGATGCACTCAATAAATACAGCTCCCAGCAGGCCTTAGCGCCGGAATGCTTTGGCGTTAAGAGCTGCTGGGAGGTGTAGTTTATTTAGTGCTTCTACTTCCCTGTAATGCTGCGCGTTGGGACACTGGCGCTAACAATAGTGACTGGCTGGCAGAACTGACTGACAGGCTGAATCAATGTAAAAGGTAAGAGTGCTGTGCAGTGTCAGTGACACTGCACACCCACTGCACTGCACAGCACTGTCACCTTTTACATTGATTCAGCATCCAGACATTACCCTCCACGATATCACCCACTCTATACTTTACATTAGCCATCTCGGGGCTTCCAGGCCGGCAGCCCAGATGCTGTGTTGCGGAGTCAGGACATCACGGGATCTGAGCGCGGCTGTGACGGGGAGGCACTTCTGTGACATCACGCGCAGAGGAGGCTCCGGGTCTCAGAGTATGTGGTGCAGGGAGGGCTATTAAAGCCTTCCGCTGCGCCGCTTTCATACACATCTATGCCGGTGGCCACAGCAGCTTTTGTTCCACCTGCGCCTGGGCTAGGGAGTGGAGATTGTTGATGCCAGAGGGGGCAGGTGGACTGGCAGCACGCTGACCCGTTTGCACACTGCTGTTTTTCGTAGCAGTACAAACAGGCCGGTTCTGCGCATGCGCAGCGGCCGCAATACGCAGGTGCGTCGTTGCCCAGCAATGGCCATCGCTGGGCAACGACAAGAAGGACGAAGAAAGAGTTTACTGCCGCGATCGCAAGAAGATTGACAGGAGGACGGCGTTCCGGGACGTCAACTGACCGTTTTCTGGGAGTGGTGCGGCAAACGCAGGCGTGTACAGGCATTTGCAGGGTGGGTGTCTGATGTCAATTCCAGGACCTGACAGGCTGAAGACATTGCAGCGGGTAAGTAACTCCAGAGTTACTCAGAAACTGCACAAAATGTTTTTGTATAGCTTGGCTGCACAAGGGTTCACAGCCTTGCTATGCCAAAAAACCCTCCCCCATAGGCGGTGTCTAGTTGATCGCATGTGCAGCAAAAAGTTGCTACATGCGATCAACTCGGAATGACCCCCATAGGACGCTGCAGTAAAAGGATTTTTTGTTTTCCCTATCTACAGCGCAGAGACTTGCTGCAGATGCAGTGGCATACCCTCTAACTGTACCTTTTTGGCAGGTACAGGACCTTTTTTTATGGTCAGTACCGATTTATGGCTCTCCAAACTTCCATTGAAAGTATAGGCAAAGGGGCATGGCCACGTCCCCTTTTCGCATTTTTAGCGGTTTTTATGTGTAAATTGTTGGAGGGTATGTTGCTTCAGATGCAGTGGGCCTATTTCGGGGTGTGGACCTGAAGCTGCAGCTCTATCAGCCCCATTGTTAATCCTGCTCTGTGAACACACAGCAGCCAAAGGGCAGAACCTCCCATTGGATGTAACCTGTGTGGGAGGGCGTTTCTCACCCAATCAGCTGTGGGCTGGGTGTGATAGACCTGCTGCTAACCCAATTAGAGCTCCTAGCCACGTCCAACGTTATCCACAGAGTGACAGATCTGGGCAATTATATACAGTAGGAGATGAATTGTGGTTCTGCAAAATTTACATGAGTAAAAGAAAGCAACTGTAATATATATAAGCAGTTTATAATGGATGCAGAGGATTGTGCCCCCATCCATACCGCTCTACAAATCATTTAATTGGTTGCCCATATCCTCCAGAATAAGTCACTCTCCCTTACAAAACACTCATTAACACCACTACTTTATAATTATATCTCCAGCCACATCTCAAAATATTCTCCCTCCCACCCACTAACATGTGCCTTGCATCTAATAACATCTCACACCCCTCTACAAGGTTTGTGCCTCTACTCACTCAAAGCATTTCTTAGAAGCCCTGATCAGACTCTGACAAATCTTTAAACACTCTCTGAAATCCCATATCTTTGTTAGAAGTTACCCTAGTCCCACCTATACTCAGTGTCGGACTGGGGCATGAAGGGCCCACCGGGGGAATGCTGTTGTAGGGGCCAATGCTTAAGGGTGTGGCCAGGCTCCAGTGAGAGCTTGGGCAACCACCACAGAGGTTTGGCTAACCATTACAGAGTACATGTTCTGTGCCCCTTGGTAAGTGTATAGTAAACCAAATTCTTGTGAAGTATAATGTAACATATGTATAATGCATATTTCTGGTGCACTAGGATAGAGTCTGGAACCTGATCCCTAGAGGAGGAGGAGGGCCCACAGGCAGTGGGGCCCACCGGTGGTTTCCCCCGTTCCCCTGTGGGCCAGTCCGACCCTGCCTATACTACTCAACTAGTATACCCCTGCTCAGGGTTAGACTGGACCACAGCTGTACAGGGGAAAGCCCCTGTGGCCCCCACTGCCTGGTGGCCCACCTCCTCCTTAGAGATCAGGTTCCAGACTACGCATTTGAATTATACTGTAAACATATATTATGCTATATTGTACAGGACTAGAGTGTATTTTCTACAATGCATTGCTGTTATTTATCTGGTACATTATCATGCATGCACTAGCAGTATTTACTATACATATATTTTATCAAGGGGCCCGGCCCATGCACTCTCTAATGGTGAGGAAAACCAATGTGGTGACAGGCCACACCCCCTCATGAGACTAGCCTAACCCCTAAACATGGCCCCTACCACTGCATTGCCCAGGTGGGCCTTTCATGCCCCAGTCGTACACCACCCCTGCTACTGTCCCACTCAGAGGTACACTGACTCCTCTTGTCATGAGCAGGGCCTCATCTTGCATTTATGTTGTTTATCTTCTATGCTTGTGTTTTTTGTAAGTCGTCAGAGGCGTAACTAGGGTAGGGCGAGTGGGGCACGTGCCCTGGGCGCCTTGGCAGGCCCAGGAGAGGGGGGTGCCGCCGGCGGCCAGGGCATCATGCCCCACTCACCCCCGTCACGCCGAAATGTGAGGGGAGGAGAGCGCTGCGTCTCTCCCTCCCCTCACCGCCGCTGCCAGCAGCACTGCGTGTGTCCGGTCTCCGGCGGCGTTAGCCAATCAGAGCTTGCAGACCGGCTCCTGATTGGCTAGCGAACCTGCGCCACATAGCCGCCGCCGGAGACCTGGAGCTGTGAGGGGCAGGAGAGGCGCTGCGCTCCCCTCCCCTCACATAGCAGAGGGAAGCACCGCAGCGGTGTGTGCCTGACGGGGGGGAGGGGAGGAGGAGAGTCTTGTAACTGGCACTGTGGGGCATGTATCTGGCACTGTGGGGCATGTATCCGGCACTGTGGGGCATGTAACTGGCACTGCGGGGCAATGTAACTGGCACTGTGGGGCATGTATCTGGCACTGTGGGGCATTGTAACTGGCACTGTGGGGCAATGTAACTGGCACTGTGGGGCTTGTATCCAGCACTGTGGGTCATGTAACTGGCACTGTGGGGCAATGTAACTGGCACTGTGGGGCATGTATCCGGCACTGTGGGGCATTGTAACTGGCACTGTAGGGCATGTATCTGGCACTGTGGGGCATTGTATCTGGCACTGTAGGGCATGTAACTGGCACTGTGGGGCATGTATCTGCCACTGTGGGGCATGTATCTGCCACTGTGGGGCATGTATCTGGCACTGTGGGCATGTATCCGGCACTGTGGGGCAATGTATCTGGCACTGTGGGGCAATTTAACCGGTACTGTGGGGCATGTATCCGGCACTGTGGGGCATTGTAAATGGCACTGTGGGGCATTGTATCTGGCACTGTGGGGCATGTAACTGGCACTGTGGGGCAATGTAACTGGCACTGTGGGCCATTTTCAGTGGCCACACCCCTTCTGGTGCGTGACCACACCACTTCTGGTGTGTTGTGGCCACGCCCATTTTTTCTTCGGCGCGCACATGCTTCTTTTGGTGATTTTTTTTTTGGGGGGGGGGCATTTTCCATCTTGCCCTGGGCTCCGAAAACCCTAGTTACGCCTCTGTAAGTCGTGTTTCCCCCTCTGTCCGGTGCTGCGGAGCACTGCGGGTTACTTTAAACATCTCTAACAATTACATAACTGGATCATCTAAGGCTTAAGCTTCTATAAACAAACAAACAAACAAACAAACGGGATGCGGTCAAGAACCCGCTGGACGGAATCCCGGCGGTTGAAATACCGACACCGGGATCCCGGCTCGCCCCCCTGACGGGATTACGGTGTCGGGATTCCGACGTCCGGGATCCCGTCAGGCGGGATTTCGTACTGATCCCAAACAAACAAACAAACAAACAAACAAACAAACAAACAGTTTTAAGTGCCACAGTCATGCCTTTCTCTTTTCCAAGTTTGTACTTGGATTTCAGTGGGCGGAATTATAATACATAAAAGTAGTTAATTGTATCATTATGCAAAGTCAGTCTATACTGTAGCAAGTTGTGCAATTTGATCAACTGGTACTCAAGTACTTGAAAAGCTTAATCTATAGCAGTACTCTTTGTTACAGTTGTCCTTCTGATTTAGCTTAGAGAGTGCTGTTTAATAAGGCATTGAAAAAAAACAATGGTTCCCTAATGCACACTGAGTGAATAATATTCCTACATAATAGTCAGATAATACGGAGATCTTGGTTGCGTATATCTGCAGATATAGGGTTAAGCCCCCAGGCCGATCGACAAGGCCTCTCCGTCACTGGGGGTCCCTAATATTAGGTATGGGTCCGGGGTGCAGGACCCCATAATGTCGGCACAGGTCGGCTACCCCAGGTCAGCACACAGGTGAGAGTTAATAGGGTTAATAAGAAGCACAGAAGTGCTATGTGAGTGGTGTGATTAAAATAATACAAAAATATATGCAAAGCTGGCTCTCAGATGCTGTAGGAGCCATTACCATGTGGCCTTACACTGGGAATTCAACCCAGACATATTTGGAATTATTTATGGGGTGGGTGTGGGGTGTGGTGGCCCCTGTGTCGGTATCGCTGGGCTGCTTCAGGTCGGCACACCCTAACACTTTATTAACACTTATGAGTTTCCCTATCACTTTGCATATATTTTTGTATTATTTTAATCACACCACTCACATAGCACTTCTGTGCTTCTTATTAACCCTATTAACTCTCACCTGTGTGCTGACCTGGGGTAGCCGACCTGTGCCGACATTATGGGGTCCTGCACCCCGGACCCATACCTAATATTAGGGACCCCCAGTGACGGAGAGGCCTTGTCGATCGGCCTGGGGGCTTAACCCTATATCTGCAGATATACGCAACCAAGATCTCCGTATTATCTGACTATTATTTAGGAATATTATTCACTCAGTGTGCATTAGGGAACCATTGTTTTTTCCTTCACAGAATTACCCCTCCCTTTTAGCACCTGAGTGACATCACTATCTGATTGAGCAGTTCACCATTTTTTTGCATTGTATTGAGAGGCATGAACGGGTCAGCATTAGGAGGGATTGCTGACTCTAGACTGCCATAGGGGGAAGTCAGGGGTATCCCCAGGTAAGCTGGCTCTCAGATGCTGTAGGAGCCATTACCATGTGGCCTTACACTGGGAATTCAACCCAGACATATTTGGAATTATTTATGGGGTGGGTGTGGGGTGTGGTGGCCCCTGTGTCGGTATCGCTGGGCTGCTTCAGGTCGGCACACCCTAACACTTTATTAACACTTATGAGTTTCCCTATCACTTTGCATATATTTTTGTATTATTTTAATCACACCACTCACATAGCACTTCTGTGCTTCTTATTAACCCTATTAACTCTCACCTGTGTGCTGACCTGGGGTAGCCGACCTGTGCCGACATTATGGGGTCCTGCACCCCGGACCCATACCTAATATTAGGGACCCCCAGTGACGGAGAGGCCTTGTCGATCGGCCTGGGGGCTTAACCCTATATCTGCAGATATACGCAACCAAGATCTCCGTATTATCTGACTATTATGTAGGAATATTATTCACTCAGTGTGCATTAGGGAACCATTGTTTTTTCCTTCACAGAATTACCCCTCCCTTTTAGCACCTGAGTGACATCACTATCTGATTGAGCAGTTCACCATTTTTTGCATAATAAGGCATTGAAGAAGCTAATTGCCAAAATTTCCTCTAAGTGCTACTGTACAATTTAGCAGCATCAGGTTTAGGCACTACTTAAGGACACAACTTACAAAGAATGCCTACAGTACTTTACCTTGTTTTTTTTTCGCAATGACAATTTCAATACTTGTTATACTTTACATAGTTTTATTCCATTTCTATTAACGTGGGTGGTAGGTACAGTAACACTTCTGTATTGCTGTATTGAATTTCCGAGACCAATATACAATATATTATAAGTTCTGTCCATTTGCTTTGAGTGAATTTACACCGCAAGACGATGGACCTCATTCAGGTTAGATCATCGCCCAGAAAGGTAAAAAACGAACACTGATGCATTCGTAAATTTGCGTATGCAGTAGCATAATTGCGATACATACGTAGAAATCAAGCACCATCCGGGTGTAGTATGAGCGGCCGGCGGCCGGGATGCCGGGGTCCAGCATACCGGCGCCGGGATGCCGGCCGCCGGCATACCGACAGCTGGGCGAGTGCTAATGAGCCCCTTGCGGGCTCGCTGCGCTCGCCATGCTGCGGGCATGGTGGCGCACTATGCGCATCATGCTATTTATTCTCCCTCCATGGGAGTCGTGGACCCCCAAGAGGGAGAATATGTGTCGGCATGCCAGCGATCAGGATCCCGGCACCGGTATGCTGGTTGCCGGGATCCCGGACAGTGGTATACTGAAGACCACCCCACCATCCACAGTTGCGGTTGGCCCAGGGCTATTCAGAATAATGAGAATGCAGTTGCACCAGCGCCATGTTTTTAGTCACAATCCATTACAACTGACGTCAGGTACCCATCCCGAAAACAGCGATGACACGCCTGTGTCTTCCCAACCACTCCCCACAAACGCCATGTAACCTCTCACAATGATCACTCCCTGACATTATATGGTTTTGAAAAGGAATTAACTGCCCCTCTTAATTGCTATGATCATTGATCAGTAGATAAAAGAACTATTAGCGGTACCAAGAATCTCCCTGAATTTATCTGGGAGTTGAGCTTCCAGCTTTGGGTGTCAAATTCCATGGAACTCACTTCCCCGCACAGTTCGAGAGCCTCCACTCTAGAATCCTTCAAAAACAGACACAGGACTTACCTGGTTAATCACACAGTCGGGCCATTCCGCTGTCACATACGGGACGTTTGTACAAGTTTTAACATATCAATTTTTTTAAGACCTTAACACTAGGAAAATTTCTTTTTAGCAGATGCATATAATATCAAAGTGCCTAACTAGGCTTTTTATTAGGTAGATTTTTTTTTCTTCATTATTTCCAATGCAATATCACAAAATGTAGTTGTCCTGTATAGGACAAGCCAAGTCTACCACCGTTTTGTAAATAAAACTTTTACTCAATATTTCCCCTCAACTCCAAATTAAGAGCCTGTTATATTTTTATGAATATCTATGACAAAGAACTATACATTAATTTGTCAACCTATGTTGAAGACTCAAAAAATACACAGCTACAGATCTTTTTTTACACTGTCAGGTATGGAACATTTTTACTCCTATTCATGGAATGGCCCATTTCACTAGTGTCCCTTTTTAAGTTTATTTTTTATTTTTTGTTGTAAAGGCAAATGTAAAGCACTTTGAGTCCTAGAGGGGTATCCAATTAACCACGATAGTGCCATGGGCATGAAAAACAGATGTTTTCCGAAGTTTTTTATCCACCTATCCAATTAGGTCACGCGAAAAACACCCATTTTTTGCACAATAATACATAGGTCTCACGAAAAGCAGCAGACCTATGTATTTTTATTGTGGGTTTACAGTGCACTTATTGCAAATTATGCATAATCCCCAATAAGTGCCGCATTGGGGCTAATTGGATAGCCACCGGCGAACCAATTAGCAATGGTAATTTACCGCAGCAAATTGGATACCTCCTTATGAGAGAAAAATGATATATAAATAACATTATTATTTATTATAATTTATAGTATACATTTGTAAATTACTCTACCTTGTTTATAGTCCATTTTATTCAAAAACATCAGTCAAAAACACAGTATATTGATACAGTATAATGAACCTTGAAATTCTCTAGCACAATATTGCAATCTATAATAAATATGTCAGAAATATACAGTATTGTTTCCATTCATTTCTCTTTAAAAGGGGTTGCCCATGTTGGACAATGACTTCTACATTGAGCATGCATGTAAGGTCCCCTTTTCAGCTGATGCCAACAGACAAGTCAGGGCCAGGGTGATAGACTCAATCGGTCGAGCGACTATGGAGAGCTATGAAGCTCTCAGCTTCAGTTAATGAGGATGATGTGGGTGGGATGTTTATTTAAAGATGGGTTTTCTAATGTCTACATCTTCTTTAAAATTCTGTCATGTTAGGAAAATGTTTCATACATTTATATACTGGTGAGGAAACTGGTTAGCGCTATGAGAAGCTCATGGAGAACTTTCAGAAGCACCACCGTAGGGTAAAAAAAAGCCTACATAGATTTTATGTTCCTGGAAGATATTTAAGAAAGCTTTCACTGGTGTACAGTTGGAATAAGCAGAAATTGTTGTATTGTTAAGAGATGCGTAAAAAATACAGGAACCAAATAGCATTTTTCTCATCTGCTCATTCTTTTTCGACTTGTTTCACTTATAAAAGAATGATTAATGAATGTACAAGTGTTCACTGGGGCCTAAAACCTGTATTTGCCTTTAGAAAACTCAAGCAATCGTTCCAAAAATTCAACGTACATACAGTACTTACTCATAGGCAGGATTGACTTTTAAGACCTGAAACTGAATTTTTCAGGTCATCATTGAGTGGATACAACAAATACATACATTTGTGGAATTTTAATGGAATTGGGGATCGCGCATTAGTCGAAGAAATTTATTATAGCGTCACCCCTAATACTCAGGGATGAAATTCTTTCATCATTCTTGAAATGGTTTTTAATATAAAGTACAATCTCACATTATTGTCTTGGTTGAACGGCCATCAGAATACGTACGCTTAATGGCCACTATGCAACCTTGATAGCAAATTAAAGAGTCGGAATTTAAGCTATTGTGAAGCGTAGGGTGCACTGGAGTACCCTTGGAATGGAGGGTTTCATTTAGAGAAATTGGCCACTATGGTTGATTTTTTTTTTTGTTAAGACAGAAAACGACGTTTGCTAGAGTGAGACATCTTACATGTGTTTCTATGAAACCATTTTAATCGTTAATTACTTTAACCCTTTTTGCTAAATATAAAAATATGAAATATGTAGAAACTCAAATGCGATCTCACACATACATACATACATACATACATACATACGCACACAGTGGTAAATAATGCAAGGAAAGACACAGTCCATCTTTCTCAAGGACTATCTGTCTATCTAGCTACCTCTGTATCTGTTTTCTATTGATAATTTAAAATTCTGTGTTTACATCTTATTTCTAACACAAGTTAATTACATATAAAGTGCTATCATAATAAAAAATCATTGTATGAGCACCCCTGCATATTTGTGTTTATTTTTGAGGTTTATGTTTTATGTGTTTTAAATCTCACTGTATTTTTGTATTTATTTTGCTTGTACCATTTTAATGCTTCTGACATATACACACTTGTGGGTTTGATTTAGAGGTGGATGCAGCGCCAATGATAGTGCATTTGAGTAATTATTTGCTGCTGCATGAAAAGTCATGAAAACCCCTTCGGTGCCTGCATTACCCTGAGTGTACTACTCAGTACACTATTGCATACCCTACGGGATCACTGGCATTAGGAACTGCGAGTCAAAACCATGTGCGTTCCTGGGTGGTGACGGTGAGGTGGCCTGGAGTGAATGCAAACAAAAAGTCATCTTATAGGCTTGTTATGCAAGCAGTTGTGTTCTACGACGCCGTACCGCAGCCACAGAGGCCGTGTTTAGATGGAGTTCAGAAGGCATGTGCTATAGGCTGGTGCATGTGTCAATGGAGAACCAGATGATGCGCCAAAATTGGATTGTTTAGAACTAATGGTGGATTTACACCATCCATGAGCATTGCAGGTGGATGTCTCAGGGCTTTCACACTCCAGCATACAATGATGAATGTTTATAAAGACCAGTGACGTGCGGTGAGGTCAGGGGCTGGGGAGGCACTGCAGCTAAATACCCCCCCCCCCCCCAAAAAAAAAAAAGTGCAGTCCCCCCACACCGCTAACACTAGCACCAGGCAGAACCAGCCAGGGGGGGTAATGCCATAGCAGGGGAGACACTCAGTGTGGGGTCCCCCTCCCATGCCATTAGACACCCCCCAAACCAGTCAGCCCAGGGCTGGAATTCCTCGGAAAGTGGGGCCCCCAAAAAATTAAAATGGGGTCCCCCCTCCTGAGCAATAACCAGCACTGGGCTGATAGCCCAGTGCTATGCCCCGCACCCCTGGTGGCGGTGGGTGCGGGGTTCATTGTATGCTAATACTGTTCTTTTCAGGTGGCCTCCAGATCCCAGCAAGCCTGCCCCAGCATGCTGGCACTTGGAGAACCACAAGTGCCAGCATGCCCGGACATAAATGGCCAACTGGCACCTGTAGTCCACCTGTAAAGAATAGTAATATTGTTCTTTACAGGTGGCCTACAAGTCCCAGCAAGCCTGCCCAAGCATGCTGGCACTTGGAGAACCACAAGTGCCAGCATGCCCGAACATAAAGGGCCCGCTGGCACCTGTAGTCCACCTGTAAAGAAAATATAAAAAAAACACACTACACGTACTTTAAAAAAACCTTTATTAAACAGGGTCTTCACCTGGGGGCGGCGGCCTTTAAGCTCTTTTGCGTGGCCGCCGCCTTCCCAGGGCTTCTGGTGTCTTCACCTGGGGGGGCGCCACCTCCCCAGGGCTTCTGTCATCTTCCCCCGGCGTCTTCACCTGGGAGGCGGCGGCCTTTATGCTCTTTTGCATGGCCGCCGCCTTCCCAGGACTTCCAGCGTCTTCACCTGGTGGGCGGCGGCTGCTAAGCTCTTTTGCATAGCCACCGCCCATCTAGGACTTCCACGGCGTCTTCGGTCTTCAGGAGCTCTTCTCAGCTCCTCCTCCGCCGTCGGACTGACAGCCGCTGACTTATATAAGTCAGTGGAGGGGGCGGGGCGATGACGCGGCGAGCCATGATTGGCTCGCGGCGGCCATCTTGAATTTCAAAAATGACGCTGAGGCGCCATTTTTGAAATGGGTACCACTTCCGCTGCCAAACTCTGCAGAATTGTCCGTACTGCCGCGTCCCGCCGCCGCTACCGCCGCCCGCATCTCCACCGCCAGCACCTCCGCCGCCCGGCCCGCCGCATCCCGCACCTCCGCCGCCCGCACCTCCGCCGCCACCGCCATGTGTCATAAGTATCTTCTTTGTATTATTTTACTCATTAATGACAGGGGAGGCAATGCCTCCCCTGACTGCACGTGCCTGATAAAGACATATTGAAGGCACTTGTAAACGCATCTAAACACATTAAATACACATTAACAGCATTCAAAAATAAAACGCAGTTAACGCGCATATTTAAAAGTGTCAATTTGTATCATACTTTTATGGTCTCCTCTCTGGGAGAAGCTTGGAGAAGAGATACTGCTTGACACTTTGGGGGGCGGGGCCAGGCTTTTGTCTCTAAGCCCCAACCCATCACGGCAAAATGCCATTATACGCAGGTCTGTGGGGAGGGGGCAGGACTAAATGATGCAAATGTGTGTCATTTAGCCCCGCCCCTTCTATAGTGGGCCACGAATCCCAGGTATAATCTCCTCATCTTCCCCACTTTATAGGTAGCAGTGGCTGCAAGACATTACTGTTCAACGGGTAAAGAAAATGGTAGATAAGTGGTGGGGTAGATAGCTACAGTAAAATAAATACATGAGAACTGAGTTCATTCACTGCAGTCAAACTACATTCAAATATACTGTACTATGTAATTCACATCATTTAAAAAGATATCCACAATGGAAATAATTAATGGGATTAATGATTCATTTAAACATCTGATATATAGTATGAAACCATTGGGTCTCTCCAAAGTCCAGATATACCCCAGACAGTGTACGATCAAACAAAAATTCCATTTGCTGTAAATCAAAACAGACCAAAAAACAAGCAATCCCTTCAGCTGAAAGTTGAACTCTGTTAGTCACGAATCCACTGAGCCGTTGGATAAAGAACCAGAATGTCTTCGGCAAACATGGTCCCACTTTTTTGCCGTCATACGCCAGACTCTAAGCCACTGATAATGGCCCTTATTCCGAGTTGTTCGCTCGCAAGCTGCTTTTAGCAGCTTTGCACACGCTAAGCCGCCGCCTACTGGGAGTGAATCTTAGCATAGTAAAATTGCGAACGAAAGATTCTCAAAATTGCGATTACACACCTCTTAGCAGTTTCAGAGTAGCTTCAAACTTACTCGGCATCTGCGATCAGTTCAGTGCTTGTCGTTCCTGGTTTGACGTCACAAACACACCCAGCGTTCGCCCAGACACTCCTCCGTTTCTTCAGCCACTCCCGCGTTTTTCCCAGAAACGGTAGCGTTTTTTCGCACACACCCATAAAACGGCCTGTTTCCGCCCAGAAACACCCACTTCCTGTCAATCACATTACGATCACCAGAACGAAGAAAAAAAGTGAGTAAAATTCCTAACTGCATAGCAAATTTACTTGGCGCAGTCGCACTGCGGACATTGCGCATGCGCATTCGCGACTAATCGCTCCGTTGCGGAAAAAAAATAACGAGCGAACAACTCGGAATGACCCCCAATACTCATCAAATGGAATCAAGGTATTGAGACCCCAAGCTTTGTATGTGGTAAATTGGAGATCCACAATGAAGGGGAATATACCACATGTACCTGCAGTCAGAAACAGACAATTCTTGAATAAACACATTTCACAGTGATATGCAGTTACGGCAGAAGGCAATTGTAGAATTGTAAGCAGGTGTCTATATATAAATGGATGTTGTCCAATCATTGGGGGTCATTCCGAATTGATCGCTAGCTGCCGTTGTTCGCAGCGCAATGATCAGGCTAAAAATCGGCATTTCTGCGCATGCATATGCACCGCAATGTGCACGCGCGATGTACGGGTACAAAGCCCGTTGTGGTTGTGTACAGGTTCTAGCGAAGTTTTCAGTCGCACTAACGGCCGCACGAAGATTGACAGGAAGGGGGCGTTTCTGGGTGTCAACTGACCATTTTCAGGGAGTGGTTGCAAAAACGCAGGCGTGTCTGAAAAAACGCAGGTGTGGCTGGGCGATCGCTGGGCGGGTGTATGACGTCAAATCCGGACACGAATAGGCTGAAGTGATCGCAAGCGCTGAGTAGGTTCAGAGCTACTCAGAAACTGCACAAACTGTTTTTTGCAGAGCTCGGCTGCACATGCGTTCGCACTTCTGCTCAGCTAAAATACACTCCCCTGTGGGCGGCGGCATAGCGTTTGCATGGCTGCTAAAAATTGCTAGCGAGCGATCAACTCGGAATGACCACCATTGTGTAGGTAAGTGATTGTTTCATTATAATATCAGTGTATTAGTTCAACACAGTTATAAACTCAGTGATTGAACACATAAAAACCATTTCTCAGCATCTGTTTAAAAAAAGATTTAAATGTCCTAATGGTATAATATGTAAATAAACATTTGTTTAAACAAATCCTAGTGTGTATTTTGTATTAGTCCCATCTATACAAATTAAAGATTATAAATTATTCTACATGAATTTCTTATCTATTCATGTCTATAACTATATATATATATATATATATATAAAACTATATATATATATATATATATATATATATATATATAGCTACGGTTTGGCTCTCTAAGGAGGAAGCTGTATGATGCATTGATTGGACATACCTGAATTGCTAACCTCTACTAAAGAACTATGAGACTGTTGGCTTGAATGCGCAGCTTTATTCATCTAATATATATATATATATATATATATATATATGTATACATACTAGTGCATGGACCGGCACTCCGCTCTCATGGGAATAGGTAGCTCCGGTGCCCCCAGTAAAAAGAAGTAACTGTATTACCAGTACAGGAAGACACTGCGGCACTCGGAGTCTTTAACTTGGAAAACGTGTATTCAAATTAGCACTCCAAACCAACGTTTCGGGGCTGGCACGCCCCTTTGTCAAGGTGAACAGAGATGAAATAACAAGAACATAACTTACCTAAATACCTAGGAGAAGCCCGCCGTGGAAGAAGCGCCGCCCGCGGTCACGTGTGTTGGACCCGGCTCTGACGTTCAACTGGCGCGGTATGATGACACGCTGCCAGGTAGTCATGGGAACCGGGACGCCCGATGTCGCGTCAGTGTGGGCTACAAACTAAACAAAGAGTGACGTACATTACAGAGCCCCAATCACCGAATATCTATGAACACATGACAACTACCATGCTCAAATAACTATGAATGAAAACATTGTAGACATAAATGCGATGGGGGACCCGATCCAGCAATATCAAGGGGGGGCACACGTTAGTTGCAGGAATGTGTGTATGAGTGTAAATGTCAGGGATGGGGTGATGGTGTGTTCCCTGTTAGGAAGATGAAATATAACATAGGTATTCTGCAGGTGGGATATAGGAATACTATGTAATTAGAATTTAAAAAAACATGCACTGTGTGGGGTCCTGAGGACCGAGTTTGAGAACCTCTGCACTAGATGAATGATGACTTGATATTTGCAACTTCTCCACTAGATGTCTAACATCTCACCCATAGACTCCAACATTGTATCCTGATCATACAGGAAGAGGACAATTAGGTAGACTGAAAAGGGTATATATATATCCAGATATATTATAAACCTAAGGATCATGTTCCAGTACCTAATACTGTGTGCAGTACCAGGAGCGTAACCAGAACTTTGTGGGCCCCAAAGCAACATATTGAAGGGGCCCCTGTCCCAATGATTCTAGACACCTCTCTCGCAGCAGTTATTAATTTTATGCCCCATAATAGTGCCCTAGTTAATTTTTTTTAATCAAAGTAGTGCCCTAGTTAACGTTATACCCCATAGTAGTGTCCTAGTTTACATGATTTCACATTGTTTATGCAAAACAGTACCCCCAATTCACATTGACAGTGTCCTCTGTTCATACTGTGCCACATTAGAGTGCCCTCCAGTTCAAATTATGCACATTACAGTGCCCAAGTTCATATTATGCCACACTATAGTGCATTAATTTCACATTGTGCCACATTAAAGTGCTTCCATTCTTATTATGTAACATTATAGTGCCCTCCATATATATAAACATACACACATACTGTATGTAAAGGGGCTCACCACAGCAGCCAGGGTATCTCTTTTCTGTAGGCAACGGAGTTGGACAGCGGTGGGGTTGTGGTTGGCTTCTGTGTGGAGCCTGCTGGGCTACCTGACCCTTAGGTGGCCATGGTAGGGACAGACAGGGAAGTGTCAGCGCAGCGACATGCGTAATGATGGCAATACAGCACTGACCACAGGGACTGGAGTAAGTGATGGAGTAAATGGAGGCGGGAGCGTTTGGGGTCCTGTTAAATGTTTTCTTAAAAGCATTATTAGGTGCTGCGGTCCTGTTTTTTGTGCCCTTGAACCTTGGGGCCCCCACCCAGAACCTTGTGGGTCTGTATGGGTGGTCCTTTGCCCCGCATGTCACCGGGCCTGTGGAGAGCATCGCTGTGACTGCTAGATAATGTAGAAAATGTTATAGTGACTACTATATAATGCAGATAATATTATATTGAGCACCATATAAACCAGAGAGCATCAGTGATCACCATATAATACAGGGAACATCGCAGTGACCTCTAAATAATACAGAGAGCATTGCAATGATGGGCAGATAATACAGATAGGATTTTAGTGGCCACCATATAATGCAGAGAGTATTGCCATTATAGCCATAAAGACAAGAGAGCATTGCAGTAAACACAATATAATATAGGGAGCACTTCTGTATTACAGAAGTGCAGAGGCGCAGCTGTCAGTGACTTATACTAAGCATTGTGTGATGCCCAACATCCGCCCCAGCCGCTGCTGAATACCTTAACCCACCAGGGACTACAGGGGGTTAATGTGGCTGGCCGGCTGGTTGCTAGGCAACCGCGTCCGACAGGAGGACTAACTGGAGGGCACTAGGACCCAGTGCCTCCGAACCAAAAGAATGCGGGGATTGGCTGCCCGCAGAGCGGGAGAAGAGAGGAGTTGGTGCCAGAAGGGAGAGCGGTAAAGAAGAGACCGGAGGAAGCCAGGAGACGGACGGAGGAGAAGAGAGCTGCCTGCGGGGGAAGGGGACGTCCCGGCGCAGCGCCGCATTGAGAGAAACTCCGACCGGAGAGAGAGGAGAGCCGCGCGGTGAGCAGGGCAGCGGCGGGTCTTACTACTGCTAGAGAAGCCGCCGGGTGAGGAGAGACACCGCGAGCAGCTGCCGGGAGCCGAGGCCGCAGCGCCAGGGGCCAGAGGGGGACGCCAGACACGCTGCCTGTGAGCTGACACAGCCCAGGAGAGGGAGGAGTGCGGAGAACGCTGGTGTGCGACTGCAGGACGGAGTGAGGGTGCCGCGCTGGAGACTCCGCGGTAATCAGGTACTCCTTCGGTGCTGTGCCCCCGGTAGCAACCAGGACCCTATTAAAGCCAACCCTTCTCCCCTGCGAACAACAACAGACCCAAAAACCCATGTACCCTCGGCACCCATGGAGGTGATACCGGACCACCACGGACATGACCGTGCAGCCCCCTCCCTTTTCTAAAGCCGCCTACTGACACCGCCCGCAACCTTACCAGAAAGACCCATACTGCCCGTAAGGGAGCATCACCAATAACTTACCCCTTTGTGTTTTTACCGGCGCCTTTTTATGCACTGGGAACCCCACCGGGACAGTGTTGGAAGTAATCTCCATGTCTTGTGCAATTATTAGGCGCCTTGCATAGACTCATACCGAACTTCCCTGGATCGTGTATAAGTCCAGAGACTGCCGTTACTGGACTCACAGCGCCATCTAGTGGCATATTAGCATAATATTTGAACATTCTTGAACCAGGTTTCTTTTGTTTCTGAACGATGTTTTCAGTATTGATGTTTAGAAAAGCATTCATGTTGATGGGATATGTTTACTATGCAATTACTATGTGATACGAGATGATGTGCCTTACCGTAGTGTGCCAGGTTTACTAACCAGCAACTCAAGCTACTTAAAACAGAGACCACCTGATTGCAATAAATCTTTGTTACCGTATCCCACTGTAGTGAACCTTGTGTATCTTGGAGGGTGTTGTTCGTACTGGGGTATCTCCGTCCTTCTGCCCAGGTCCTACGCAGGTATTCTACGCAGATTCCGGCAGACGTCACAACAAGCAAGAACTGGACGACCAGATAGGCCGCAACTGGACAGGCGTGAGACTCCAGGTACGCTGACACATTACATCTGGCGTCCGCGAACAGGATACGAACAAGATGACGGATTCACAGGTTCCCGCTACTCCCACATCAGCATCCGGCAGGAGGATGCTACCAGCGTCACCCGGACAAAGAAACACGACCACCATGGCGGCATCACCATTGACTATGCCATACTATTTTGGAGCACCATGGTTACCAACATTTGCAGGAAAACAAGCGCCGGGTTCGAGTACATTCAAGGAATTTAAAGACAAGATGTACTCCATGTTCCGCTTGTACTCACTAACCGAGGAACAGAAAATAGAGATCGTCATGGGTCAATTGACGGATTCGGCTCTACGAGAAGTGAAGGCATGGGAAAACAGTGAAAAGAAGACCGTCGAATGCATCTTCAAGAAGCTGGTGACCATATTCGACTGCCAGACCATAGCGGAATTAAAGAGCCGCCTTTATGCGAGGAAACAAAGACCCGATGAATCACTGCGTGACTTCGCGCTGGCCCTACAAGAAGCTGCAAAGACTATACGGGCTCTGGATGAACGAGAGGTCGAAGGGATAGACAGAACGTTAACAGACCTGTTTGTGGAAGGGGCAAGAGGAGAGACGATTCGGTCTCAAATGCGTATGGAGAGACGACAGCAACCAGGGAGCTCCTTCTCCGAATTCAAAGAGACGGTGCTGCAGATCCTTGGGAAAAATAAGAGTAACAATGTCGAGAAAGACGCATCTTTGGAGTGGAGTGAAGAGGACAGCTACAGAGAAACCACACCGCTCAGGAAATCTGACGGACCAACCCAAGTAGGAACGGTCCTCCAACAAGCGCAAGCCTCACCGAGTCCAGATTCTATGGAAACGCTCAACCAAAAGCTGGCGGAGATGACGGCGAATCTCTCCCGAATGAACCGAAGGATGGATGAGTTCGACAGGGACCAAGATTGGAATAGGCGCCGAGAATGGCGTCAAGAACGAGGTGGGCGGAGTTGTCCTCGCTGGGACATGGTAAGAGAATCTGGCCGAAGACCCACCGACCAGTTCGAATCTGAGGGGAGCCCAATATGCAGAGGGTGTCGACGGAGTGGCCATATCGAAAGAAACTGCCCTGCGGCCGCTTTAAACGAAGAACTCCCGAGGCAACGGACCGACCTTCGGGAGAGGAACCAGTAAGTGGTCCACTGCCCCAAGAATGGTCCAGATACGTTGGAGAGTGCCAGAACGCATATTGAACCCGCACCCCTATACTATCAGACTACACAAGCGCTGCCTGGTGGCGAAAATAAGCTCAATCGACTTCCAAGGCCAGTATTTACTAAAAATCCGAGTTTGGTCGATTTGTGTTTTTTTTTCTAAGTCCCAATCCGGGAATTTACTAATCACCAATCTCGGCAGTGTCTGGTCTATTCGTAATGGTTTGAATGACAACGTCCCGAAATACGAATGAATAGACCATCGGTCAAACGCGGCTGTTATTTCATAGAATACGGCCATTCACTATTCATTCGTATTTGGGTGTTAGTTTCTGAGTGCTAAAGTGCAGGTTTGTTTTTTTTTCGAATCGTTAAAAAAAGCAGCAAAAAAATAGACCTGCTTTTTCCAGTCGAGTTTGGATAACCATGCACGGACCAGTGAGATCTGTGCATGGTTATCTATGGGAAAGGGTCTGTTTAGTTTAAAATCTGAAAAAAAAATTGCGTGGGGTCCCCTCTCCTAATCATAACCAGCCTCGGGCTCTTTGAGCCGATCCTGGTTGAAAAATATGGGGGGAAAAATGACAGGGGTTCCCTCATATTTAATCTACCAGCACCGGGCTCTGCGCCTGGTCCTGGTTCCAAAAATACGGGGCACAAACAACGTAGGGGTCCCCCGTATTTCTGAAACCAGCACCGGGCTCCACTAGCTGGGGAGATAATGCCACAGCCAGGGGACACTTTGATATCGGTCCCTGCGGCCGTGTCATTAAAACCCCAACTAGTCACCCCTGGCCGGGGTACCCTGGAGGAGTGGGGACCCCTTCAATCAAGGGGTCACCCCCCTCCAGCCACCCAAGGGCCAGGGGTGAAGCCCGAGGCTGTCCCCCCCATCCAAGGGCGGCTGATGGGGGGCTGATAGCCTTGTTGGAAAAATGTGAATATTGTTTTTAGTAGCAGTACTACAAGTCCCAGCAAGCCTCCCCCGCAAGCTGGTACTTGGAGAACCACAAGTACCAGCATGCGGTGGAAAACCGGGCCCGCTGGCACCTGTAGTACTACTACTAAAAAAATACCCCAATAAAAACAGAAGACACACACCTTGAAAGTACAAGTTTATTACATACATGCACACCTCCAAACATACATACTTACCTATGTTCACACGAGGGTCGGTCCTCTTCTCCATGTAGAATCCATGGGGTACCAGTGGGAAAAATTATACTCACATAATCCAGTGTAGATCGGTCCCCTTCTGTTCTCTGTATCATCCACTTACTTGTCAAAAAAATAAAACGCAAACCCGACCACGCACTGAAAGGTCTGTCCCGGGTTCCCACCACCGATGTGGCGGAAGAAGGAAGAGATGTTGAGGAAGAAATAGAAATAGAAGCCCCTGTCTTCAAGGCCTTGAAGAAAAGATGGACGGTCAGCTCAGACCCATTAGCCGTCACGGACCAACAGCGATCGGATTTGTCCGAAGCCCCTGCTGTAGACTGGGAAGCGATCCAGCGACAGAATCCAGTGCTGAAGGAACTCACAGCCCTCTTCCGACGTAACCACCAACTGACCCGGGCACAACGTGCCGAAGTGGATCCAGAGCTGGTAAAGCTACTGCGACATCGGAGACAATTTCACCTGAAACAGGGCATCTTAGTACGTACCAGTATTGACCCCGGTACTCACCAGACAGTGAACCAAGTAGTTGTTCCCAGGAAACAGGCAAATTTCCTACTTCCCGCCTACCACGACAAGTCAGGGCATTTCGGTACACAAAAAACGGAAGCCATCTTGCGTACCCGGTACTTCTGGATAGGTCTGCATGATGACGTAGAACTATGGTGTCAGGACTGTGTCCCCTGCAACATGAAGAGACGCCCAGATGCACATCAGAAGGACCATTTGCATCCCATCAAGAGTCACCGTCCGCTGCAAATTGTCGCTCTCGACCACGTGAAGCTAGAGCCCAGCACCAGTGGACACAACTATGCCTTAACCATGACCGACCACTATAGCAAGCTCTTAGTGGCGGTCCCTGCGAAAGACTTGACTGCTAAGACTACGGCCGAACTATTCCTGAAACACTTCGCCAGGCCCTACGGGTACCCCGAGTGCATACTAACTGATCAAGGGCCTGCCTTTGAGTCGCAGCTATTCTATGAACTGTGCTCCTATTATGGCTGCCAGAAAGCAAGAACGACAGCGTACCACCCACAGGGGAATAGTTTGTGCGAGAGAGCTAACCAGACCCTCATTGGGATGCTCAGAAGCCTACCAGCTGGAGACCGCGCCCGTTGGCCGACCTTGCTGCCCGAACTCGTCTATCTCTACAATAATGCGGAACATTCCTCCACCGGTTTCACACCATACTATCTTATGTTCGGTCAGCAAAGTAAACTGCCTCAAGACCTAGAGCTTGCCCCCGCGCTAACGTCTCCTGCCACCCCACAAACCGACTGGGTTCGTGAGCACCAGCGGAGAATTGAGGCGGCCAGAGAGCTGGTGGAGATGCGGATGGAAACCGTCCGACATCGCCAAGAGAAGAATTACAGTGCAACCATCCATCCTACGCCTCTATACGTGGGCGACCTTGTTTGGAGGAAACGGAACCACCGCACCAGTAAGTTGGACACCATGTGGGAAAACGCACCCTATGTTGTCGTCAGCGTCCCGGAGGGAGAACGGTTCACCTATGAGATCCGCCGAGGTCAAGATGGGCCCGTCAGTGTTGTGTCCAGAGAGCAACTCAAACCTTACACCTCCGAAGTATCACCAGAAACAGCAAACTCACTTGCGGCAGACGGGCGGGGATCCCCGGGCGGCATACCCTTACTTGACCCCATGGAGCTCTTACTCTTTATGTGCGGTCCACCCGCATCAAGCTCAGCACCTCATGAGACCCTAGACCCCGTGGTTAATGGGCCCTTAGAGGTTCAGAGTCGACCTAACCCAGTCACTACCCATAGTGAGCACAGAGCCCCCACGGTTGAAATTAGAAGGTCGGGACGTAGCACAAAGGGCGTCCCGCCCTCTAGGTACCGGGAATAAGCTAATATTTGATCTGTAAATACGTTTGGTCAGAAATGTATATGTGTGTTGGTACCCAACTTGATTATATTCACCTGTTCACTATTGTTTGCATCTTGAAAGACTGTGGCATTGACTTTTGGCATGTTGCCTAATGCGTGAGGACACGCAATCTTCCAGAGGGGGAATATGTGATGCCCAACATCCGCCCCAGCCACTGCTGAATACCTTAACCCACCAGGGACTGCAGGGGGTTAATGTGGCTGGCCGGCTGGTTTCTAGGCAACCGCGTCCAACAGGAGGACTAACTGGAAGGCACTAGGACCCAGTGCCTCCGAACCAAAAGAATGCGGGGATTGGCTGCCCGCAGAGCGGGAGAAGAGAGGAGGAGTTGGCGCCAGAAGGGAGAGCGGTAAAGAAGAGACCGGAGGAAGCCAGGAGACGGACGGAGGAGAAGAGAGCTGCCTGCGGGGGAAGGGGACGTCCCGGCGCAGCACCACGCTGAGAGAAACTCCGGCCGGAGAGAGAGAAGAGCCGCGCGGTGAGCAGGGCAGCGGCGGGTCTTACTACTGCTGGAGAAGCCGCCGGGTGAGGAGAGACACCGCGAGCAGCTGCCGGGAGCTACTTAAAACAGAGACCACCTGATTGCAATAAATCTTTGTTTCCGTATCCCACTGTAGTGAACCTTGTGTATCTTGGAGGGTGTTGTTCGTACTGGGGTATCTCCGTCCTTCTGCCCAGGTCCTACGCAGGTATTCTACGCAGATTCCGGCAGACGTCGCGACAAGCAAGAACTGGACGACCAGATAGGCCGCAACTGGACAGGCGTGAGACTCCAGGTACGCTGACACATTACAATTGCATCCTTTACAAATGATTACACCAGTGGTACTGTGCAGCTGTCAGTGACATATACTGAGACTTATGTAAGAAGAGGACAGCATTACCATCACCACATACAGAATGCTCAGAGCTCCATCTTATGGGAAGCAGGGGGTGGAACCTTTGAATTTGTGCAGTAAAGGGGTGTGTCCTTGCAGAAATAACTACACAGTGTTGCATCCTGCACCCCCACAAATTGTCCCTCACAGGAAAAAACAAACACAGCTCAGAGAAGTACAGGCTGCACTATGCAGGCCACATGGTGTGTGGCTGCGTGACCTATGATGTAACGCATCATCAAATGTGACAGCCCAGGCCGCGTCTAAGCTGACTGGAAGTGGTGACTGGGTCTGAAGTTACATGCTGCACCCAGTTCATCTTCTCCGGAGTTCGGAGTGCCCTGTGCAATTGCACGGGTCACCTACCCCTAGAAACGGCACTGATTGTTTTTGTGTATAACAGTATAATAGCACTATTACAGCCGCATGTGCCTGTGGCTAAAAATGTTCAAGGGCCTATACTGAGAAGGTAAGTACTGTGGCCCGCTGTACAGGCAGCCGTGTAACAATATAAAATGGTAGCTGCTCGATCGATTTCGTAATACTCTTCAGGTGCATGAAAAGGGTTCTTATAAACAATAAAAAGAGGAAAAATATTTTACCCCAGTACACTCAATAAGTATATCAGCAATAAGACTTGAGCACTACATGATTATAGAAACTTCAGAGATATTAGTTGCATATATTTGCAAATATATAGTTAAGCCACCAGGCCACGTCAAAATATATGTATAGTTCCTTGTAGACCCGCCACTACATTCATATGGGTTTATGTTTTACTGGCTGCGTTGCCCTTCTAGAGCATTGTGACTCCAATACAAAGCAAAAGAAGAGGCGGCACTTAGCAGACATCTTAGTAGTGTTTTAAAAACGTCCCTTAATCCTACATATGTTTCGGGATTTCTCCCATCATCAGGGACAGCATGTCGACGTTTTTAAAACACTACTAAGAGGTCTGCTGAGTGCCGGCACCTCTACCTTTGATATATATATATATATATATAGATAGATAGATAGATAGATAGATAGATAGATAGATAGATAGATAGATAGATATAGGTATATATATGTATATAGATAGGCTGTATATATAGATAAACAGTACATGAGAGCAACAATATAAAATGGTAGCTGCTCAGTCAATTTAGTAATACTCTTCTGGTTCGTGAAAAGGAAGGGTTACTCTAGACAAGAAAACATTTTTTTACAAAATTCTCCCCAGGACACCAAAAAGTATCAGCAGTAAGACTTGAGCACTGCATCATAATAGAAAATTCAGAGATATTAGTTACATATATTTGCAAATATATGGTTAAGCCACCAGGCCACGTCAAGGCTTCTCTGATACTGGTGGGCCCTAATGCTACAGGCTAACAGCACCCACTCTGTTGCAGTATGGACTTGTGCCTGTCATGTACTTGTTGGGGTACAGGCGGCATTCTGTAGCATAGTTAGGGTCACACGCAGAGGTCGTCTAGCTCTAGCAGCGTCTTACAATTACAGCCCTTAGTCGCTCATTGTACTCGTCTCCGTGTTTCTCGTAGTCCTTGCATGCACAGTATATGATGATGATTATGCACAGCAGCAAGAAGACTCCAAAGATGGTCAGCCACTTTGACAGCCAGTCAACGGCGTCCTTTAAGAGAGAGCGGTGGTGATGTCCATGGGTGCGTTCTCTTCTGTCCTCCAGGTTGTTTTCCTCCTGGATGCCGCTGTCTGATGTGGACTCTTGGGAGAAGCTGCCTGATGTTATTGGCTCAGCTACGACCTCATACGCCAGCAAAAAGATGACCAATATTCTCAAGGACATTGTCTATATCTGAAACAGAGGATAACACATTAATATAATACAGAGGATATTACTTTTTTGAAACCAATCTTCATATAATAAGTATAATGTAACCAGTTATTGCATTAGATGGGAGATGTTATCCTGAATAATCTCCTTTTAAAATGACAGCTATACTGTAGCTGCAGAGAAATGAAGATGGACTCTCACTAGCAAGAGTCAAAAATGACGGGATTCATATGCTCTCTACTACAAGGCCATATATAAAGATCAGAGAAGACTTCGTATTGTTGATACTAGTAACAGACGTCTGTGTGGTGATTAAGAATAGATTAAATAATTATTTTATTTAACTATCATTCTTCTCCTAATAGGCCTGACAGTGCTGTACATTTGCAGATTAAAAACCAAAAGGTACAAAAAAACATAAAATAATAATAACAACCCAGATAGTCTATAAGCAATACCAATACTGCCATATGCGGATAATGTATTATTGTCATATAATATTTAGGTTAAAAGCTTACCTTATAATTCCGTATCAGAAAAAAAAGTAGAGTTAAAGCAACGAACAACGTAACGCAAGCTCAGCTAATAACTCAATGGCCTATACCAAGCAGGGACTTGTGCCTCATACTCTACCTCTGTGACATCACAAAAGCTGTTTGTTGCTGTGACATCACAAAGGCTGTTTGTCTCATAATCAGCCTCACCCTGCCCGAATTTCCCACTGGCTGTAAGGATGCAAGTTCCTTACTATACCGTGTATTTACCAAGAGCAGTTTCAAATGTAGGAGCATATTACTATATAATTATATTATTCTGCCCTATATTATTAGTAATGTTTTAAAGGGTCGGAATAAGTATATTTAATACCTACAATAGTAAGCACACAAACCGAGTAGGAGGATTGTGTCCTCCTCTTATCAAATATGGTGCCATTTATTACAGCCTATGATTTTATATATATATATATATATATATATATATATATTTATGAAATGGTGTGGTATATTGAGACAGATTTTACCAACGTTATTGGCTACATTAGATAACATGTTCATGCATTATTTCCCAATTAACACATACCTCAGGCCTGATCTACTTCCAACCAGGAGCATAGCTAGAACTTTGTGGGCCCCATAGCAACATTTTGAAGGGCCCCCGTTCCAATGCTTCTAGAGAGACACTTCTCTACAGCAGTTGTTAATTTTATGCCCTATAATAGTGCCCTACTTCATTTTCTGAACCATAGTAGAGCCTGATTTAATGTTGTGCCCCATAGTTGTGCCCTAGTTTCTTTTATGAATTGCAGTAGTGCTTAAGTTCACCCTATGTAGTGCTCCCCATTCATAGTACTGTGCCTCATTACAGTGCCCCAGTTCATGTTATTTAACATTAAAATGCTCACCAGTTCATTTTATACCACACTACAATAAGCAGGTCCAAGGGCATACCTAGATATATTGCAGGCCCCAAGGAAAATGTTTGAAATGACCCCTTCGTACCACCCAATAGCAAAAAATTTATATAACACATGTAACTTTGACTTGGAAGGTGGGCCCCTCTCAGCTGTGGGCCCCATAGCAGCTGCACTGCCTGCACCTATGGTAGCTACGCCCTTGCTTCCAACTGTAATTTGAGCCTGATCACAAAGCCACAGCTGTATTACCCCACATGTTTACACACTAACAGCTTACACAGACACTGCTCACAGGGAAGCAGAACAGCACTGCCTCAGTATATGACAGATATTTCTGACAGTAAATTTTCCCAAAATGTTAAATTTATCACATAACTCAAATGATTTCACATCAGATCTCATCAAACATGTGCCCTTATTTATCAATGAGTGGTAAATTTCACTGTGGGTGATAAATTACATCAGTCAATCCGCTCCTAACTGTCATTTCTCTAACGTCCTAGTGGATGCTGGGGACTCCGTAAGGACCATGGGGATAGACGGGCTCCGCAGGAGACATGGGCACTTTAAGAAAGAATTTAGGTTCTGGTGTGCTCTGGCTCCTCCCTCTATGCCCCTCCTCCAGACCTCAGTTTGATACTGTGCCCAGACGAGCTGGGTGCTTTTTAGTGAGCTCTCCTGAGTTTGTTGAGAGAAAGTATTTTGTTAGGTTTTTTATTTTCAGGGAGCTCCGCTGGCAACAGACTCCCTGCATCGTGGGACAGAGGGGAGAGAAGCAGCCCTACTTTCTGAAGCTAGGTCCTGCTTCTTAGGCTACTGGACACCATTAGCTCCAGAGGGATCGTACGCAGGATCTCACCCTCGCCGTCCGATCCCAGAGCCGCGCCGCCGTCCCCCTCGCAGAGCCGGAAGACAGAAGCCGGGTGAGTATGAGAAGCAAGGAGACTTCAAATCGGCAGCAGAAGACTCCGTTCTTCACTGAGGTAACGCACAGCACTGCAGCTGTGCGCCATTGCTCCCACACACCTCACATACTCCGGTCACTGTAAGGGTACAGGGCGCGGGGGGGCGCCCTGGGCAGCATTTGGACCTCTTTTTGGCAAAAGTAAACATATATACAGTTGGGCACTGTATATATGTATGAGCCCCCGCCAAGAAAATGCATATTTAAGCGGGACAGAAGCCCGCCGTAGAGGGGGCGGGGCTTCTACCTCAGCACTCACCAGCGCCATTTTTTCTCCACAGCTCCACTGAGAGGAAGCTCCCCAGGCTCTCCCCTGCAGATACACGGTAGAAGAGGGTAAAAAGAGAGGGGGGGCACATAATTAGGCGCAAATATCAATATAAACAGCAGCTACTGGGTTAACATTAAGTTACTGTGTTATTCCTGGGTTTATAGCGCTGGGGTGTGTGCTGGCATACTCTCTCTCTGTCTCTCCAAAGGGCCTTGTGGGGGAACTGTCTTCAAAAATGGCATTCCCTGTGTGTGTGGTGTGTCGGTACGCTTGTGTCGACATGTTTGACGAGGAAGGCTATGTGGAAGCAGAGCGGGAGCAAATGAATGTGGTGTCTCCGCCGACGGCGCCGACACCTGATTGGATGGATATGTGGAAGGTTTTAAATGATAATGTTAATTCCTTGCATAAAAGGTTAGAAAAAGCTGAAGCCTCAGGACAGTCAGGGTCTCAACCCGTGCCTGATCCTATGTCGCAGAGGCCGTCAGGGTCTCAGAAGCGCCCACTATCCCAAATGGTTGACACAGATACCGACATGGATTTTGACTCCAGTGTCGATTACGATGATGCAAAGTTACAGCCTAAATTGGCTAAATCCATCCGTTATATGATTATAGCAATTAAGGATGTGTTGCACATCACAGAGGAAACCCCAGTCCCTGACAAGAGGGTTCATATGTATGGGGAAAAGAAGCCGGAGGTAACCTTTCCCCGCTCACACGAACTAAATGAGTTATGTAAAAAGGCTTGGGAATCTCCAGATAAAAAACTGCAGATCTCCAAAAGGATTCTTATGGCGTATCCTTTCCCGCCAACGGACAGGTTACGCTGGGAATCCTCCCCTAAGGTGGACAAAGCTTTAACACGCTTATCCAAGAAGGTAGCCCTGCCGTCACAGGATACAGCTGCCCTCAAAGATGCTGCGGATCGCAAACAGGAGGTTACCCTGAAGTCCATTTATACACATTCGGGTACCTTGCTGAGGCCGGCGATCGCGTCAGCCTGGGTGTGTAGTGCTGTAGCAGCATGGACGGATACCTTATCTGAGGAATATGATACCTTAGACAAGGATACTATATTGTTGACCTTGGGGCATATTAAAGACGCTGTCCTATATATGAGAGATGCTCAAAGAGACATTAGTCTGCTGGGTTCTAGAAGAAATGCTATGTCAATTTCTGCCAGAAGGCTCCTGTGGACTCGGCAATGGACAGGTGATGCCGACTCAAAAAGGCATATGGAGGTTTTACCTTACAAGGGTGAGGAATTATTTGGGGAGGGTCTCTCGTACCTGGTCTCCACAGCTACTGCTGGAAAGTCAAATTTTTTGCCATATGTTTCCTCACAGCCTAAGAGAGCACCGTATTATCAAATGCAGTCCTTTCGATCACAGAAAAACAAGAAAGTCCGAGGTGCGTTCTTTCTTGCCAGAGGCAGGGGCAGAGGAAAGAAGCTGCACAACACAGCTAGTTCCCAGGAACAGAAGTCCTCCCCGGCTTACACAAAATCCACCGCATGACGCTGGGGCTCCACAGGCGGAGCTAGGTACGTCTTCGAAATTTCAGCCACAAGTGGGTTCACTCCCAGTTGGATCCCTGGGCAATAGATATTGTGTCTCAAGGATACAAGCTGGAATTCGAAGAGATGCCCCCTCACCGATACCTCAAGTTCAAGTTCAAGTTCAAGTTCAAGTTTATTGTCATCAGCCAAAACAAATTGACAGACGAAATTACATTGTACAAGGCATCAAATAGTAGCAAGCGAGAACATAAAACAAACATAAAAAATAAATCATTCATTTAACATACGTACAGCAGATGGGATAAAACTAACCCTAAACCGGTTGGTACGAGCCATCAGAGAACGAAATCTCTTTAGTGACGGAAGTTTTACAAAAAGCACATTAAAAGGATGAGCACTATCTAGTAAAATACACCTGACTTTGCTTAAAACCCTACTCCTATACAAATCATCAAAGCTAGGCAGTGGTGAACCAATAATTTTACTAGCCGATTTCCTTATCCTCTCTAATGCCCATCGATCTTTTAGAGTACAACCGCCATACCATGCCACGATCCCATAACTAAGAATGCTCTCTATCGAGCACCTATAAAAATTTAACATGGTCTGAGCACCAACACCTGCGGCCCTTAAACGCCGCAGGAAGAAAAGTCGTTGTTGAGCCTTTTTTCCTATCAGTAGCAAGTGCTCAGACCAAGTCAAGCATGACGAGATCTGAATACCTAAAAACCGGAATGAGTTAACCATTTCCACTTCCTGATCGCTAAAAATAAACACTGGTAACTTCGGTAGTTGCCTTCTCCTAAAATCAATAATCAGTTCTTTTGTCTTCCCACTATTTAAAAATAAATGATTTTCATTACTCCAATTAACTAACTTTGCAACTTCCGTCCTGTATGCCAGCTCATCATTACCACTAATTAACCCAACTACGGCAATATCATCCGCAAATTTAATCAATTTAACTGATGCGTCCGCTGATACACAATCATAAGTAAGCAATGAATATAAAAAAGGACTAAGAACACAACCCTGGGGTACACCTGTATTAATTTGTGCCTCGTCAGACCTAATACTGCCCATTTTGACCACTTGAGGACGATTTGTCAAAAATGCTAAAATCCAATTGCAAGTGAAACAATCAAGGCCTAATGCGGATAATTTATTAATTAGGGAGATTGGAATCACTGTGTTAAAAGCTGAACTAAAATCAACAAATAAAATCCTAACATAGGCATTACTCACTTCCAAATGGGACAGAGTAAAGTGCAACAATGAAATAATCGCATCATCAGTGCATCGGTTTTGTCTGTAGGCAAACTGAAATGGGTCAAAATCGGCAGAGAAAAAAGATTTAATATGATTCAGTACCAGTCTCTCAAAACATTTCGTTATGAGAGGTGTTAATGCTATAGGCCGATAGTCATTTAAGCCTTTTACTAACCCCTTCTTCGGGACGGGGACAATACTAGTCATCTTAAAGCACCTCGGTACTACACAGTGCGTGAGTGATAGATTAAACAAATCGGCCCTGCCAGCTTCCCCCCACGAGAGGGAAATAGTGTTAACTGCAATTCACAAATTGTATCTTCAACAGGTGGTGGTCAAGGTTCCCCTCCTTCAACAAGGAAGGGGTTATTATTCGACCATGTTTGTAGTCCCGAAACCGGACGGTTCGGTCAGACCCATATTGAATTTAAAATCCCTGAACATGTACCTGAAAAGGTTCAAGTTCAAGATGGAATCGCTGAGAGCGGTCATCGCAAGCCTGGAAGGGGGGGATTTTATGGTGTCTCTGGACATAAGGATGCATACCTTCATGTCCCCATTTATCCACCTCATCAGGCGTACCTCAGATTTGTGGTACAGGATTGTCATTACCAATTTCAGACGTTGCCGTTTGGTCTCTCCACGGCTCCGAGAATATTTACCAAGGTAATGGCGGAAATGATGGTGCTCCTGCGGAAGCAAGGGGTCACAATTATCCCATACTTGGATGATCTCCTCATAAAAGCGAGATCAAGAGAGCAGTTGCTGATCAGCGTAGCACTTTCTCTGGAAGTGTTACGGCAACACGGCTGGATTCTAAATATTCCAAAGTCGCAGTTGGCTCCTACGACTCGTCTGCCTTTCCTAGGCATGATTCTAGACACAGACCAGAAAAGGGTTTATCTCCCGATAGAGAAAGCTGAGGAACTCATGACACTGGTCAGGAACCTATTAAAACCAAAACAGGTGTCAGTGCATCACTGCACTCGAGTCCTGGGAAAGATGGTGGCATCATACGAGGCCATTCCCTTCGACAGGTTCCATGCGAGGACCTTTCAATGGGACTTACTGGACAAGTGGTCCGGATCACATCTTCAGATGCATCGGTTAATCACCCTATACCCCAGGGCCAGGGTGTCTCTCCTGTGGTGGCTGCAGAGTGCTCACCTTCTCGAGGGCCGCAGATTCGGCATTCAGGACTGGGTCCTGGTGACCACGGATGCAAGCCTCCGAGTGTGGGGAGCAGTCACACAGGGAAGAAATTTCCAAGGTCTGTGGTCAAGTCAGGAGACTTGCCTTCACATCAACATCCTGGAACTAAGGGCCATATACAATGCCCTACGTCAAGCGGAGACCCTGCTTCGCGACCAACCGGTTCTGAACATCACCGCAGTGGCTCATGTAAACCGACAAGGCGGCACAAGGAGCAGGGTGGCGATGGCGGAAGCCACCAGAATTCTTCACTGGGCGGAAAATCACGTAAGCAGTGTTCATCCCGGGAGTGGACAACTGGGAAGCAGATTGCAAGTCGGTGGGAACTGCCACAGGTGGACATGATGGCATCCCGCCTCAACAAAAACTACAGAGGTATTGCGCCAGGTCAAGAGACCCTCAGGCGATAGCTGTAGACGCCCTGGTGACACCGTGGGTGTTCCAGTCGGTCTATGTATTTCCTCCTCTTCCTCTCATACCCAAGGTGCTGAGAATAATAAGAAAAAGAGGAGTGAGAACAATACTCATTGTTCCAGATTGGCCACGAAGGACTTGGTATCCAGATCTGCAAGAAATGCTCACCGAGGACCCGTGGCCTCTTCCTCTAAGACAGGACTTGTTGCAACAGGGGCCCTGTCTGTTCCAAGACTTACCGCGGCTGCGTTTGACGGCATGGCGGTTGAACGCCGGATCCTAGCAGAGAAAGGCATTCCGGATGAGGTCATTCCTACGCTGATAAAGGCTAGGAAGGACGTGACAGCTCAACATTATCACCGTATATGGCGAAAATATGTTGCTTGGTGTGAGGCCAGGAATGCCCCTACGGAGGAATTCCAGCTGGGCCGTTTCCTTCACTTCCTACAGTCAGGAGTGAATTTGGGCCTAAAATTGGGTTCCATTAAGGTCCAGATTTCGGCCCTATCCATTTTCTTTCAAAAGGAGTTGACTTCTCTACCTGAAGTTCAGACGTATGTAAAGGGAGTGCTGCATATTCAGCCCCTTTTGTGCCTCCAGTGGCACCTTGGGATCTTAACGTGGTGTTGAGTTTCCTGAAATCCCACTGGTTTGAACCACTCAAAACGGTGGAGTTGAAATATCTCACGTGGAAGGTGGTCATGCTATTAGCCTTGGCTTCGGCTAGGCGTGTGTCAGAGTTGGTGGCTTTGTCACGTAAAAGCCCCTATCTGGTTTTCCATGCGGATAGAGCAGAATTGCGGACCCGTCCACAATTTCTGCCGAAAGTGGTTTTATCCTTTCATATAAGCCAACCTATTGTGGTGCCTGTGGCTACTACTGACTTGGAGGATTCCGAGTTACTTGATGTGGTCAGGGCTTTGAAGGTTTATGTAGCCAGAACGGCTAGGGTCAGGAAAACAGAATCTTTGTTTATCCTGTATGCTTCCAACAAGCTTGGTGCTCCTGCTTCAAAGCAAACTATTGCTCGCTGGATCTGTAACACGATTCAGCAGGCTCATTCTGCGGCTGGATTGCCGCTGCCTAAATCAGTTAAGGCCCATTCCACGAAGAAGGTGGGCTCTTCTTGGGCGGCTGCCTGAGGGGTCTCGGCATTACAGCTTTGCCGAGCGGCTACTTGGTCAGGTTCAAACACTTTTGCAAAGTTCTACAAGTTTGATACCATGGCTGAGGAGGACCTTGTGTTTGCTCAATCGGTGCTGCAGAGTCATCCGCACTCTCCCGCCCGTTTGGGAGCTTTGGTATAATCCCCATGGTCCTTACGGAGTCCCCAGCATCCACTAGGACGTTAGAGAAAATAAGATTTTACTTACCGGTAAATCTATTTCTCGTAGTCCGTAGTGGATGCTGGGCGCCCGTCCCAAGTGCGGAATTCTGCTGCAATACTTGTATATAGTTATTGCTTCAATAAGGGTTATGTTATAGTTGCATCAGGGTTGACCTGATGCTCTGTTGTTGTCCATACTGTTAACTGGGTAAGTTTTTCACAAGTTATACGGTGTGATTGGTGAGGCTGGTATGAATCTGGCCCTGGATTACCAAAATCCTTTCCTTGTACTGTCAGCTCTTCTGGGCACAGTTTCTTTAACTGAGGTCTGGAGGAGGGGCATAGAGGGAGGAGCCAGAGCACACCAGAACCTAAATTCTTTCTTAAAGTGCCCATGTCTCCTGCGGAGCCCGTCTATCCCCATGGTCCTTACGGAGTCCCCAGCATCCACTACGGACTACGAGAAATAGATTTACCAGTAAGTAAAATCTTATTTTTTCAAACCCAGCCTGTGACATGGAAGTTAGGAGCTAATTGGCTGGTGCAATTTATCACTCACATTGACATTTATCACTCGTTGATAAATAAGGGCAATAATTTGTACAATGATGATCTAGTCAAAAAATGTGAATAGGACCTCCCTGAGCAGCCACTTCAGAATCAGCAAGCATCTGTTTCACCCTACATTATCTCAACATAGAACTACTGTATTTTGTCACAACAGGGACCATTTTATAAGCTAAATATATATATATATTTATACCATCAAATTGTAAAGCGCAACGGAATTTGCTGCGCTATATAAGAAACTGTTAATAAATAATAAATTAAAAAAAAAAATAATAAAAAAAAAAAAATATATATATATATATATATATATATATATAGGGTTCACTACGGGTGGCCGGCGGTCGGGCTCCCGGCGACCAGCATCCCGGCGCCGGGAGCCCGACCGCCGGCTTACCGACAGCTTGGCGAGCGCAAATGAGCCCCTTGCGGGCTCGCTGCGCTCGCCACGCTACGGGCACGGTGGCGCGCTACGCGCGCCACACTATTTTATTCTCCCTCTATGGGGGTCGTGGACCCCCACGAGGGAAAATAAGTGTCGGTAAGCCGGCGGTCGGGCTCCCGGCGCCGGTATACTGAGCGCCGGGAGCCCGACCGCCGGCAAACAGAAGACCACCCATATATATATATATATATAGCAAAAAGGATGGAGAAGAACAAGCGCCTATGGTGCAGTAAGTTCTTTAAAGTGTATGGTGACACTAAAAATAAGTGAATGCGTACCGGATGAAATCTTTATAACACGTCTAGTAAGATACCAATCGTGATGTTTCTCACCATCATCTATAAATCAGAGAAACAGAAATCGCTGCATAGCGTAATACCTCTGGTTAACAATGATAACCCCACAGTCACCCAGGTGAGCATACCAGATTCCGGAGAATAATCAGCATAAACACCCAATGGTCTTGTATCCAGATATCTTTCACCCGATCCAGTAAACACGGTCTTTGTAATATCAGTCAAATGACCATAGAAAAGATTTATTCAAAATACAGGGCTATAAAACATCATCCAAACATTCAAAATAAAGATGATTTGTTAAAAAGTCAATATAGCTTAGCTTAGCAACCAGGTAAAGTTCTGCTCAGGTTTCTCAACGCGTTTCACCCGTCAGGGCTTCCTCAAAATAAAGATGATTTTTAACAAATCATCTTTATTTTGAATGTTTGGATGATGTTTTATAGCCCTGTATTTTGAATAAATCTTTTCTATGGTCATTTGACTGATATTACAAGGACCGTGTTTACTGGATCGGGTGAAAGATATCTGGATACAAGACCATTGGGTGTTTATGCTGATTATTCTCCTGAATCTGGTACGCTCACCTGGGTGACTGTGGGGTTATCATTGTTAACCAGAGGTATTACGCTATGCAGCGATTTCTGTTTCTCTGATTTATAGATGATGGTGAGAAACATCACGATTGGTATCTTACTAGACGTGTTATAAAGATTTCATCCGGTACGCATTCACTTATTTTTAGTGTCACCATACACTTTAAAGAACTTACTGCACAATAGGCGCTTGTTCTTCTCCATCCTTTTTGCTACAGAATTTATGCCATATACCTATGGTACACTGAAGAACTGAGCAGCCACCCTGAAGAGTGGAAGGTGCTGACAAAGACTTATTAAAGCCTGGAAAAACTGTGATATCAGCCACTTGTGGCTACCAAATTAGCAAAAATATAAATTGTTCAGATAAGTATTTTATTACTGTCGATTCCTAGAGAAGCGCACTGGTCTATACATCTTTTATATATATATATATATATATATATATATATATATATATATATATGCACTCCACTATACCGGCACTCTGGTGGCCTCCTGAGGCTAGCTGGCTCAGATGCCTTCCACTGGGGTATGGCATCCCCACATACAACTGGCAAAAATGAGGCGGCACTCGGAGACTTTCCAGTGAACAGATAAAGTGTATTCACTGCAACAACTTCAACGTTTCGGGGACGTCCTGATGAAGGGGAGCACGTCCCCGAAACGTTGAAGTTGTTGCAGTGAATACACTTTATCTGTTCACTGGAAAGTCTCCGTGTGCCGCCTCATTTTTTGCCAGATATATATACATATATATATATATATATATATATATATATATATCTGTATGATAGTTATAGCAATCTTGGGTGTGCAGTTGCGCTCTGATATACGTACCCGCACACCCAATAGTGGTTGTGTGTATGTAGTATTATTATTATTGAACTATATATACTGAATTGTATAACCCCCTTCCCTTCTTGGGTCTGCATTGTCTGTCTTGTCTAATGGGGTAATTTCATCCATCTTTAGTCATAGAAATGGATAGACAATGATGTTTTCATTTGTTGTTCTAATCAATGCCATGTATAGCACCTCTAGCTGCCAAGATTAGATTAGAAGGGTATAATAAGATGAGCGCTCACCAGTCAGGATACTGGCGCTAGCTGCAGATAAATGGAGATAGACTCCATTACTAATGAGAGTCACAAATGATGGGATTCATATACTCTGTACTACAAGGTCATATATACAAGATCAGAGAAGGAAGAATACTTTCTTGGTGACTCATGTTGTTTTGTACGTTATTAAAATCTAACTTTTAATGGTATTTTTTAAAAAATCAGTGCAACGACACACAACATACAGTATATCACATATAACTGAAAAAAGTTAAATGAAGGATACACTGTTGATACTAGTAAAAGACAGTTATCTGGTGATTAAGAATAGATTAAATAATAATTTTATTTAACTATCATTCTTTGCCCAATAGGACTAAAAGTGATTTATATTTGCAGATTAAAAACCACAAGGGACAAAAAAACATATAAAATATTAATAACAACCCAGATTGTCTATAAGCAATGCCAATATTGCCATTCACAGATAATGTATTATTGTCATATAATATTTAGGTTAAAATCTTACCTTATAATTCCGTATCAGCAAAAAAAGTAGAGTTAAAGCAACGAACAACGTAACGCAAGCTCAGCTAATAACTCAATGGCCTATACCAAGCAGGGACTTGTGTCTCATACTCTACCTCGGTGATATCACAAAGGCTGTTTGTCGCTCTGACATCACAAAGGATGTTTGTCTCATAATCAGCCTAACCCTGCCTGCATTTCCCACTGGCTGTAAGGACGCATGTGCCTTACTATACAGTGTACCGTATTTTTTGGACCATAAGACGCACTTTTTCTCCCCAAAAATGTGGGGGGGAAAAGTATGTGCGTCTTATGGAGCGAATAAGACATGTGGAGAGCCATCGCAGATGGAGTGTGCGGGTAGCGCCGGCGGGTAGCGGCGGGTCCTGGATGCTGCTGCTGCTGCGCCGTCATCTCAGAGCCCAGCAGCAGAGCCAGCATCATGTGACTCCCCCGCTCCCCCCCCCCCCACCTCCTCCTTCCTCAGGAGTGCACCGCGGGCAGCGTTAGCTGAGAGCCTGGACACGGAACCACTGGGTCTGTGTCTACAGTACTGTCTACAGTATGTGTGTGTGTCTATGTGTACGCTGGCTCTGATGTGTGTGTGTGTCTATGTGTATGCTGGCTCTGACAGAAGGCTGCACTGTACAGAATCACAATCTGCAAATGCTTGTAGGAGTCTAATGAGAAATCACACAGAACTGGAACTATTTGGTTCAGAATATTTTTTTCCCTGTTTTCCTACTCTAAAAACTAGGTGCGTCTTATGGTCAGGTGCGTCTTATTTATGGTCCGAAAAATATTTACCAGGAGCAGGTTCAAATATAGGAGCATATTACTATACCATCAATTTAATTAATTATTGAATTAATTAATTAATCTTATTAGTTATTGGCACTAATCCCCTGTAAATCAATGTTCCTCTTTGCCTTTATGTGTTACCCTTGTTCCCAATGTGCCATTTGCAAGAAAATGAAAAAAATGAATAAAGTGCAATAAAAAACACTATAAAAAGAAATGATCAATATTGTAACTAATTCCTAGTTACCTGAAGAATGATGCTATAAATTAATAATAAATATGTACATGTGCCTTTTATTAAAATCTTCAATTCCATATTTTGGCAATAACCAAAATATCCACAGTAATACAAATGAAACATCTATTAATTTCTAATCTAATTCACTGTCAGACTTTCCTCACCCATTGCCCATAAATAAATAAAAATCAGTAAAGGTATGTTCATTACTGATGCCCTTCTCCTGGAACATATACATACTGCATGTCACTAGGAATCCACAGTATTAACAGACAATCCATACAACCGATATTCTGGCTGCTCCATCAGGGAGGGGCAACCAGGTCGGCACAATGGGAGGCATGGCGGTGAATGAGGGGGAACTGAGTTCCACCACCTGTGTTGGTAGGGGGAACTAGTTCCACCACCTCCATATCCTTGCATGGTAATTCCAACAGATAAACCTGCCCCATTACCTACATCAGTAGATGATGCAGGTGACGCTAGTGTTACTGATGAGCTGCAGCCACCTACCCCTTCCTCAGGTCCTGGTGGCTCCATGGTCCTCCTCCATTTACAGCCCACCCCTCCTGGTACTCACACACGCTGTGTCTGTTGGACAGCATTCATCTCCTCCTCAGGTCCCAGTGGCTTCCTTTTCTGTCACTATGTGTAAGCGGCACTACTACTGAGGGAATTGTGTATAAGGGGCACTACTGTGTGGCATAACATGTATAGAGGGTACCATTCTGTAATGCAATGTGCAGAAAGGGCACTACTGAGTGATGTAACCTAAATACGAGGCATTACTATGTGGTATAATGTGAATACGATTGTTCTACTGTGTTGTGCAATTTGAATTGAGGGTACTATTGTGTGACCACGCTGCTTCTTTGTGAGATCAATGTCCCTTTACGAAGTATTGGAAGCAGGGCACTAATCTATTGTGCTCAGTGGGGTGCCGAAAACACTAGCACTGGCCCTGGCACCACTTAATGTGAGGGGGGGAGGGGTGGCTGAGTAAATGAGTTCCACCACCTCTCCAAGACCACCTTAAGCCCTGACTGAGACTTAAACCTATTTTACAGTGTTACATAATTGGTGTGGTGCAGCTCTCAGGGACACTTACTGAGAATTACATCCACTATACAGGAATATAGAAGTGTTGGCTGTGTTATTTATAAAGGTGCATACACACTGGGCAAAAACGTGTATGCACAGTGATGATGTGAACATGGCTGGCAGGAAAATAGCTCAGTGCATACACACTCAGCGATTTTCCATGTGCCCAGCGATGTTCACGGGGGGGAACCACTTTCCACAGTAGGAGACTGTGGAAAGTGGTTCACTCAGCTGTTCAAACAGCCAGACGGACGGTGGTGACCAGCGATGATGCGGGAGCGCACATCAGCGCTCACCGCTCATCGTGCGTCCATACACACTGGCCGAGTTTGAGCTCAAAGTAGCTCAAAATGCCAAATGTGAGCTACTTTGAGCTCAAAATCTGTTAGTGTTCATGGGCCTTAAGAGTAATTATTGTAACTGGTCTGTGGGTTACAGCTCCCAGCTCAGCTTTTGCAAAAAAAGAGCAACAATGTAATTTGAGTTACAAGGTGCAGAGATGAACCCTTTCTGTGACTGCTGCACAGGGATCACACAATCTCTATTCATAGGGCTGAATTAGCGCACTTACAGTATCGTTGGATTTGCAGATATTTTCTTGCAATACACCATATACATAGAAACAGAGAATTTTACAGCAGATAAGAGCCACATGACCCATCCAGTCTGCCCTTTAAAATGAAGGAGGTAATTCAGACCTGATTGCTGCTGTGCGTTTTCGCACAGCAGGCGTTCAGGTCTGAACTACGCATTCGTATGCACCGCAATGTGCTGGCGCGTCGGATGACTGGCTGCACCGAGCATCGGTGCATAGCGACAGGATGGTGCGATAAAAGCGATCGCACGGGCGATCGCAAGGTGATTGACAGAAAGAGGTTGTTTGTGGGTGGCAACTGACCATTTTAAAGGAGTGTTTGGAAAAACGCAGGTGGGCTCAGGCGTTTGGAGGGAGGGTGTCTGACGTCAGCTCCGGGCCCGATCACCAGCAATCCATAGCAGCGGCTGAGAAAGTCCTGGGATAAGCAGAGACTGCACAAAATCAGTTTGTGCAGCTCTGCTACACATGCGATCACACACTTGCACAGCAAATTTTCCCTTCCCCTGTATGCAGCGACTATCTGTTTGCAGGGCAGCAAAAATTGCTGCCTAGCGATCAGGTCTGAATTACCCCCTAAGGCATTAGGGTTAGTTTAGGGGGCTTGGTTAGGGTCAGGGCCGACAACAGCAATCTTGAAGCCGGTACACTGATATCTCTGGGACCCCCCACAACCAGTCTTTAGCACCCCCTTTTAAAGCAGAGGGTGGCTTTAAAAAATAGTATAGATAGATAGATAAAATCTATACATATATACACACACACATTTATACACACACACACACACACACACACACACACACACACACACACATATACAGGGCCGGTTCTATACCTTGTGGCGCCCAGTGCGAAAGTTTCCACTGACGCCCCCCCCCCTGGCAAAACAGTTAGTGTGCGCAAAAAAACATAGGGGCGTGGCTTCATATGGGAGGGGCGTGGCCACAGTTATGTTCCCAGTAGCTGTGCCCCCAGATTTGCCCCAAGTAGTTGTGCCCCCCAGTTGATTTGCCCCCAGTAGATATGCCCCCTGTAGCTATGCCCCCTGTAGCTGTGCCCCCAGTAGATATGACCCCAGTAGATATGCCCCCTGTAGATATGCCCCCTGTAGCTGTGCCCCCTGTAGCTGTGCCCCCAGTAGATATGCCCCCTGTAGATATGCCCCTTGTAGCTGTGCCACCAGTAGATATGTCCCCTGTAGATTTGCCCCAGTAGTTGTGCCCCCTATAGCTATGCCCCCAGTAGTTGTACCCCCTGTTGCTTTGCCCCCAGTAGTTGTGCCCCCTGTCGCTTTGCCCCCAGTAGTTGTGCCCCCAGTAGTTGTGCCCCATTTCTTTGCCCCCCGTAGTTGTGCCCCCTCTTTCTTTGCCCCCAGTAGTTGTGCCCCCTGTTGCTTTGCCCCCAGTAGTTGTGCCCCATTTCTTTGCCCCCAGTAGTTGTGCCCCCTCTTTCTTTGCCCCTAGTAGTTGTGCCCCCTTTCTTTGCCCCCAGTAGTTGTGCCCCCTGTTGCTTTGCCCCCTGTCACCGCTTACAAACACACACACAAAAATAAAAATAAATACTTACCACTGCCCCGCTCCTGCTTCCCGACCGCTGCTGCTGCTGCAGCTGCTGCAGCTGCTCCGTCTGGCTGCCGGGTCCTCTCTATGGGAGAGACGTCATGACGTCTCTCCCATAGCAGCGCCGCACAGACATTAGAGGTCAATACTGACCTCTAGTGTCTGTCCCTGGAGCCGGCTGCAGCGGATGTGCACACAGCCCATGGCGTCCGCTGCAGCCGTGGAGCGGGGTGCGGGTAGGCGGCGATGCCCGCAGGGTGACTGCGGCCGCGCCCCCAGGCCGCAGCGCCCCGGGCGAAGGCACTGCTTGCCCGCACCAAGAACCGCTCCTGTATATATATATATATATATATATATATGTATATATATATACACACACACACACACACACTTACTTACAAACATATTATACACACATAAATACTGTATGTAAAGGGCTCAGGGGTGGGGCTTCTGTGTGGAAGCTTTGACTTTGACTCAGACTGTCAGTGAGCCCGGTGGGCTGCCCGGCTTTTCATGGTGGAGTCAGGGACAGACAGGGAAGCATGAGCGTAGCGACATTTGTAATGATGGTAATACAGTACGGACCAAAGGGACCAGACCAAGTGACGGAATAAAAGGAGGGGTGTTAGGGGCCTAGTAATTGTTATTTCTCTGACGTCCTAGTGGATGCTGGGAACTCCGTAAGGACCATGGGGAATAGCGGGCTCCGAAGGAGGCTGGGCACTCTAGAAAGATCTTAGACTACCTGGTGTGCACTGGCTCCTCCCACTATGACCCTCCTCCAAGCCTCAGTTAGATTTCGTGCCCGGCCGAGGTTGGATGCACACTAGGGGCTCTCCTGAGCTCTCAGAAAGTTATAGTTTTAGAATTTGTTATTTTCAGTGAGACCTGCTGGCAACAGGCTCACTGCAGCGAGGGACTAAGGGGAGAAGAAGCGAACTCGCCTGCTTGCAGCCGGATTGGGCTTCTTAGGCTACTGGACACCATTAGCTCCAGAGGGATCGACCGCAGGCCCAGCCTTGATGTTCGGTCCCGGAGCCGCGCCGCCGTCCCCCTTACAGAGCCAGAAGCAAGAAGATGGTCCGGAAAATCGGCGGCATGAAGACATCCTGTCTTCACCAAGGTAGCGCACAGCACTGCAGCTGTGCGCCATTGCTCCTCATACACACTTCACACTCCGGTCACTGAGGGTGCAGGGCGCTGGGGGGGGGCGCCCTGAGGCAGCAATAAAAACTAGAGATGAGCGGGTTCGGTTTCTCTGAATCCGAACCCGCCCGAACTTCATGTTTTTTTTCACGGGTCCGAGCGACTCGGATCTTCCCGCCTTGCTCGGTTAACCCGAGCGCGCCCGAACGTCATCATGACGCTGTCGGATTCTCGCGAGACTCGGATTCTATATAAGGAGCCGCGCGTCGCCGCCATTTTCACACGTGCATTGAGATTGATAGGGAGAGGACGTGGCTGGCGTCCTCTCCATTTAGATTAGGGTTGAGAGAGAGAGAGAGAGATTGACCTGAGGCTGTGATACTGTAGAAGAGAGTGCAGAGTTTAGTGACTGACGACCACAGTGACCACCAGACAGTGCAGTTGTTTGTTTTATTTAATATATCCGTTCTCTGCCTGAAAAAAACGATACACACAGTGACTCAGTCACATACCATTAAACATCTTAGTGATAATTGGTGGACCCCTTTCTTTGAAAGTAAAGCATTCATAACCATAACCAGAAATAACGACACTGAGACTTGAATTTGGCAGAAAATTGCTAGCTATTTATTTGTCCCTAACCATTGGGAAACCTGTAATAAAAGAGATTAATTTAATATGCCGCTCCAGCTGGCATATGGTGGCGGCCCAAAAGAACGGCTCCTTAATCTAAATTAACTTAAATAACTGAATCCTATAAATTAACTAAAAGCTTACCATAAACCGGTAATAGGTGACAACTCAACCCCCACAGTGACTACCCACCGCTCCTGGGTGCCCTGCCGCTGCCTTCCCGGATGGGTGGTCAAGCGGCCATAAGTCGATGGAGGTGAGTGCACCTAAACCACAACAAACTGTAAAACACTACAGTTTTCTCTGCCATACGAAACTGCCGTTCTTTTCCGCCAATAAATAGCCAACGATAAAACAGCCAACAACTTAGAGCCAAAGCACCACGTGCCACTATTTCCAACTACCAGGGCGGGTGGGTGGGAAACCGAGTCACCAAGAGACTTAAAATGGCTTCACCTTCCTTATATATATCAAGCCCTCCCCCTTAAAGGCTGAACTTTCCTTACAGCTAGGTCCACCCCTCCCCAGATGTTTAACCCTTTCCTCTCCTATGCAGTCAATACTCTCTTCTAAACATCTTAGTGATAATTGGTGGACCCCTTTCTTTGAAAGTAAAGCATTCATAACCATAACCAGAAATAACGACACTGAGACTTGAATTTGGCAGAAAATTGCTAGCTATTTATTTGTCCCTAACCATTGGGAAACCTGTAATAAAAGAGATTAATTTAATATGCCGCTCCAGCTGGCATATGGTGGCGGCCCAAAAGAACGGCTCCTTAATCTAAATTAACTTAAATAACTGAATCCTATAAATTAACTAAAAGCTTACCATAAACCGGTAATAGGTGACAACTCAACCCCCACAGTGACTACCCACCGCTCCTGGGTGCCCTGCCGCTGCCTTCCCGGATGGGTGGTCAAGCGGCCATAAGTCGATGGAGGTGAGTGCACCTAAACCACAACAAACTGTAAAACACTACAGTTTTCTCTACCATACGAAACTGCCGTTCTTTTCCGCCAACAGCGAAAGACTCATCCCCAAAATCTTTCGCACCGCCACCATAAACCTACCCTAACTCCTGCAAAGCGAAACCTAGATCCTCCAGAAACAACATCATCCCCTCATTGGATAGATGTACTCCATCGCGCCGGAAAAGGTGGCTGTCTCTGAACCGTATCCTCGGGTGGCGAACCACCCTCCCACCGTGGGACAGCACCCACTTTGCCACAGCTCCGTTCACCTTTTTCCGGGCCTCATCAATCCGGCGACCATCCGCCACACCCCTCCAACACAATCTCGGCACCATCATGGAAAAAACCAACAAACAATTGGTCCATTGCGCGGTCACACTTGCCAGATCCTGTATCATGGCCCACCGCAGCTCCAAGGATGTCCTCTTCCCCAAGTCGTTGCCACCTAGATGGACAACCAAAACCCTAGGGACTCCATGCTCTCTGGCCTGACTCACTAACCTACTCCTCAGCTCACCCCACATCATTCCTCGCCAGCCGAGCCATCTGACACCCTGAGTTCCAAACAATGCCTGAGACCCTTCCGAGGCCACAAACCTGGCCGCCCAGTAAATGTAAGAGTGGCCAACCACCCAAATGGGCAAACAGTCTTCGAACCATCCTGAAGGGAAAAAGAGGGGTAGAATTGATTACTAAGAGGCTTATTTAATGTTTATACTGAAGGATCTGCCAAAAAAGAAAAACTTTAGATCTCGCCATTGCAGCAGTCACGGCCTAGCCGACTGCACCATGTTCCGTTGCCAATTTAAAGCGCAATTAAAGACACAAAGGGGAAAGATCAAATAAAACAAACGAAATAAAAAAGGGGGGGGGGGAGGGGGGGTATAAAATGGGAAACACATGTAATAACTCAGCTGGAGGTGAACGTAAAGACCTGCTGAGGGACTCTGATTAGACCAAATTAGCCGAATTATAGATTAGAATTCAGTCCGTCAAGTCAGGCAAAAAATCGCAAATGACTCCAGACCCCCGCTGCCGACTCATGCCAGCAACGGCGAGTAGCTAATCCCTGAGTAGGATAACAAAACGGGGGAACAAACATAACAAACGCACAACTTCATGAAAACACAGAACTGAAACAGCATAACGAATTGCAATTAACAAATGCCCCCAGCGCCGGGCGCCCTCTCAAGTGACAGGGCGAATATATCGCTTATAACTGGACGACTTCCATCGCCCCACCGCCTGGATCTCAGTTCTGGAGAAACCCGCCGCAGCCGCCGACGTCGCCGCGCCTATCCGAAAGGAATGGGTACCGAAAGCAGCAGGCGAGAGGCCCAAGCCCGTCAGACAGCGACCCAGCATCCACCGGAACTGGTATTTTGTGACTGGCAGCCCGTCATAGTGCAATAGCCATGACCCCTCCTTAGCGGGTCGTACTCCCAGATATTGCCTTGCCAAACCCACTGGGCAAACACTTACTTCTAGCGCTGGAACCATCGTAACCCAGCGCCCTCTCCCCACTTGATCCGTCTTGGATCGCCGTAATCTGCACAGCAAGGACCTCTCACCCACTACCACGTCCCCGACCAGCATGCGCGATTCCGACCTCTTGGAAGGCGCTACCAACTCAGAAACTCGAAAAGCCCCATGGTAAGCCATAGAGAAGGCTAAACGGAACAAAAGCGCCTCAAACCTGGACGACGCTACTCGCCCCACCGCCTCGATGACGGCCGGCAACAAAGCCGCATCGATGGGCCGCCTCCTATCCGGCGGCGTCGGCGCAACTCGCGCCCACCCTTTCATAGCCTTCCGCAAAACCTCGCTTTTCGTTACATCCGAGATGCCTTGCAGCTTGCAAAAGAATGAGACGCCAGCCAAGTACCGGGCCACCACCGCTCGCGACCTACCAGAAACGTAGAGCTGCCACATAAAAGAGAGCATCAGCCGATGCTTGCTCTTACCTTGATGTTGCCGACTCTGAACAAACGCCTCCCACTCGCTCCACGCTTGTCCGTACGCCTTGAGCGTGGCCGGCGCTACCGACCGCAACGCTAGACCTTCCAATCCGGCCCGATCACCTGCCAAACATAATCAGGACAGTGAAAACCCTGCTTTTCGGCCTCGGGTGCCAAAACCCAAAACCTCTCCCACTGTCCCCGCGACAATGCATCTGCGATTTCGTTCTCCAAGCCGGGAACATGCTGCGCCCGGAACCATAGATTCCTACGCAAGCACGTCAAAAGCAAGTGCCCAAGCACCCTCAGAACCACTAGCGATTTCGCCCTCTGGTTATTAATCGCATGCACTACGCCCAGATTGTCGCATCTAAACACTATGCTGCGATTAGCCAAACGGTCACCCCAAACTTCCAGGGCTACCATAATGGGAAAAAGTTCCAGTAGTAACAGATCCCTTGTAAGACCCTCACTATGCCAGCTTTCCGGCCAAGATGCCACGCACCACGATCCCTCCAAAAAACAACCAAATCCATAGGCCCCTGCGGCGTCGGTAAACAGCTGCAACCGGTCGCTGTCCACGGCTGGCGCTTGCCATATGCTCACACCGTTAAAATCCTCCAGGAACGAAGCCCATACGGCCAGATCCCTTTTTAATTCAGAGGACAATCGAACGAAATGATGAGGCCTGGCACACCCCGCCGTTGCCCTTTCAAGCTTCCGGCAGAAAACCCTGCCCATCGGAATTACCCGACAAGCAAAGTTAAGCATGCCCAGCAAGGACTGCGCCTGACGCAGCGTGACTTTACGCGAGCCTTTGAACCGGCAAATGGTTTCGCGGAGCTTCGACACTTTGTCCTGAGGCAAGCGACACTCCCCCGCCACTGTGTCGATTTCAATCCCCAAGAACGATAAACAGGAGTCAGGACCTTCCGTTTTGTCCTCGGCTACCGGAACACCGAAGTGGTAAAAGAGAGCCTGGGTGCTAAACAACAAATCGGCGCACCTCGTGTCGTTCGCCGGACCTGCGCATAGGAAGTCATCGAGGTAATGTGCAACCCCGTGGCCGCCTGACGTCGACTCCACACACCAATGAAGAAAAGTGCTAAAGCGCTCGAAAAATGAGCATGAAACGGAACATCCCATCGGCAGACATTTGTCGATGAAATACTCCGTCCCAATCCGGAAACCCATGAAACGGAATGAGTCAGGATGCAATGGCAATAATCTAAAGGCTGACTCAACATCGATCTTAGCCATGAGGGCCCCGCTCCCGTAGCTGCGGACCATCTCTAGCGCCTCGTCAAATGACTGATATACCACCGAGCAAAAGGCCGGCGGTATTGCGTCGTTGACCGAAGCCCCCGGCGGGTAAGACAGATGCTGTATGAGCCGAAAAGCGCCCGGGGTCTTTTTCGGAACCACCCCGACCGGGGAGATGACCAAGTCATCCACCGGGGGTGATATAAAAGGCCCCCCCATCCTGCCCAACCTGACCTCCTTATCTACTTTCTCCCGCAGGACGGTTGGCAATGCCCGTGCTGACTGGAGGTTTCTCTGCGCCCGCACTGATACCTCGCTTGCAACAGGCAAGCGAAAACCAAACTTAAAACCGTCTAACAAAAACTTAGCATCCTCTCTATTTGGATACATATGCAGCCATTTGCCCATTGTTAACAACTTAACTGGCGTTGGGGCTCTGCTGAGCGGTCCCGCTCGCGGCCTGCTTAGAGTAAGGCTGCTTCCCCTTGCTTCCCTGTCGCCCCCCTTTGAAACAGGAGGAGGCTGGGTGGGCTCCCCCACAATGGTGGCAGGAGTGACGAAACCGACACTGCTTGCCATAGGAACATGTTCCGCTGTTAAAAGCGAAGCATTTCCCCCGAGTAGCAGACCGCCCGCCCCCGCGAGCGGCCAACCCGCCTGTCCTGGCCATTCCTCCGTCCGCGGCCGCCCCCTGGGCCGATGACCCCGCGCGACGCACCCCTGTCCCCTGTTTCTGGGGCTCTGCCTCTTGTTGTGATGCCCGGGTCACCTTGAGCCATACCTCCACGTCTTTGAAGCCAAAATCCATGACCCGCAGCCCATCCTGTTTCTCCCGAAACTCTTGGTCGTACTGGCGCCATTCCGAGCCAGCGGACGTGCGCTGCATGTCATGCACTAGGTGTAGGTACCGGATGATATTCATGTGCTCTTCCGGCCTATCCTCCAAATAGCATGCCGCAAACACCCAAAAACCGGCCAGCCAATTATCAAAAGACCGGAAAGCTTCAGTACCCATGCCTGTCTTAGTGGCCGCCGCTTTGTAATCCCTCTTCATGGCCCTCGTCAAGACGAATAAGTCCACGAAGTCACCCCTACATATTTTCTTGCGGCAGCTATCTCGCAGCCCCCTCATAACTGCGGTGTATTCGCAGCGCACTACCCCCGGCAGATCGCGCCGCTTCTTTGCCCTACGCTCCTCTACACTCATTCGCCTGCGTCGCTTGCGCCTCTTCTGCTGCCTTGCCGCTCTTTTGGCAAGTTTCTCGGCCTCCCTCCTTGCCCTAGCAGTGCTATCTGCGTCGGACGCCTGCGACGCTAAAGAAGATGAGGACGCGGAGGAAGAAGAGCTTCGCGAACTCGAGCTCGTGGTGGAAACCGATATAGAGTGCACCAACTCACCGGATGCTATCGACCTCTCCGACCCGGATCCTTCGTAATCCTCCAGCCAATCCTCATCCGCCACGGAGTCCGCCCCATCTCTTTCACTTCGGCCCTCTGTGGAAGACAAAAAAGAAGAAGAGGGCCCGGCCCACGCTTGTGGCGCACGCCGGGCACCCCGTGCGGAATGCGCGGTGACTGTGCGCCCCCGCTCCCTTCCTGGTCCTAGTTCCAGCTCCGCCGCGGCGGCCCCCAGCTCTCGGCAGGCCCGTGCTATTCGCCGTGCCGCTGATGCTCTACGGTCGCCAGACCCCTTGCGTCCCGCAGACTGATCCCCATCCCGCGCGGGGCGACGCGCGGAACCGCCGCCCGATGGGTGGCCGGTCCTTGGTTGGGCGCGAGCCCGCGCCCGCTGACTGCTTGATGCGCCCCGGGGATCCTGCTCGTCGTGCTCTAAACCTAAATCAAGGGCACCCCTGACGGCTCCGCCACTCTCCATTTCAGAGCCCGCTTCCTCCCTGTCTGGGGAAACAGAAAAATCCCCTGACCCCGCGGATGACCCACTGTCGGGCTCGGCGGTCCGTGCCGCGGCCCTGCGGCCGCTGACCCACTCCCTGTCTTCCTTCCTGCCGCGGGGCCTGCTGTGATCCGCGGTATCCACGGGGAACTGCTGCCCCCCCGTGCGTGCTCTCCCGCGTGCCACCGGGCCCGCGGCGGGCGCACCCGCCCGCTGGCCCCGGCCATCCCTTGCCGCTGGTGTTGCGCCCCTACTGCCCCTTGTCGCCACCATGCGCCCAGCGTTGCCTACTTGAGGCATACGCTGCACCCCCCTCATGTGCTCCCTCCCCCTGCCGTTTGCCGGCATACGGGGAGAAGGAGAGGTTGATATGTCTGCAGGGAGCCCTGCTGCGCGCGCACGTGCGCGGCCTGCAGCTTGCGGAACGAGCGTGGGCGCGCGCGCGCCTCGGGCGCGCGTCCCACGTCCTCCCGCACACGGCCTCCCGCCATGTTCTTCCTCCTCGGCCGCCGCGCGGGCCTCCTGCAGAGGCCCCGCGCGGCGACCGCCTGCTCTCGCACCCGCCCTCTCCCCTCGCCCGGCACTAACCCTCGGCCGCGGCGAGGAAGGAGAGGTGTTTCCTGCCGCTGCCGGGCGCTCACCGTAGCACGCATGCGCGCGCCCGCGGGCGCCCGATCTGCTCCCGGGTACGGCGGCTCCCGGAGGGGACGGCCGCCGCCCGCTGGTCCTTGGGTGGTTTGAAGGGACGACCGGTCCCCCACGCCGCCCTCGTCCTGCCGAAATGCTCCTGGCCCCCGGCGGCGATCCCGCCCGGCCCCCGCTGCCTACGGCCGTAGGTGTAGAGGCCCTAGAGGACGGAGCCCCGTCCCTCAGGCCACCCACAGCCTCCTCAGGGCCCGCTCGGACATCCGAGCTGAAACGAGCCGGGGCCCTCAACACTCGCCGGGGCCTAGCAGCCATGTCAGCAGGCAGACCAGGTTATAGGTATAGATAGGGGGGGGGGGGGGGGGGGAGAGCAGCCACAGATGAATAAACAAGCAGGAGACAAGGGAAACAAAGTTTTTTTTTTTGCTGACACTGCAGCACTCACCAAACCGAAACCGAGTCACCAAGAGACTTAAAATGGCTTCACCTTCCTTATATATATCAAGCCCTCCCCCTTAAAGGCTGAACTTTCCTTACAGCTAGGTCCACCCCTCCCCAGATGTTTAACCCTTTCCTCTCCTATGCAGTCAATACTCTCTTCATCTGTGTGCACTGCTCAGCCCAGTGTGCTGCATCAATGTATATATATATCTGACTGTGCTCAGCTCACACAGCTTATAATTGTGGGGGAGACTGGGGAGCACTGCAGTGCCAGTTATAGGTTATAGCAGGAGCCAGGAGTACATAATATTATATTAAAATTAAACAGTGCACACTTTTGCTGCAGGAGTGCCACTGCCAGTGTGACTAGTGACCAGTGACCTGACCACCAGTATATATAATATTAGTAGTATACTATCTCTTTATCAACCAGTCTATATTAGCAGCAGACACAGTACAGTGCGGTAGTTCACGGCTGTGGCTACCTCTGTGTCGGCACTCGGCAGCCCGTCCATAATTGTATATACCACCTAACCGTGTTTTTTTTTTCTTTCTTTATAGTCATACTAGTTACGAGTATACTATCTCTTTATCAACCAGTCTATATTAGCAGCAGACACAGTACAGTGCGGTAGTTCACGGCTGTGGCTACCTCTGTGTCGGCACTCGGCAGCCCGTCCATAATTGTATATACCACCTAACCGTGGTTTTTTTTTCTTTCTTTATACATACATACTAGTTACGAGTATACTATCTCTTTATCAACCAGTCTATATATTAGCAGCAGACACAGTACAGTGCGGTAGTTCACGGCTGTGGCTACCTCTGTGTCGGCACTCGGCAGCCCGTCCATAATTGTATATACCACCTAACCGTGGTTTTTTTTTCTTTCTTTATACATACATACTAGTTACGAGTATACTATCTCTTTATCAACCAGTCTATATATTAGCAGCAGACACAGTACAGTGCGGTAGTTCACGGCTGTGGCTACCTCTGTGTCGGCACTCGGCAGCCCGTCCATAATTGTATATACCACCTAACCGTGGTTTTTTTTTCTTTCTTTATACATACATACTAGTTACGAGTATACTATCTCTTTATCAACCAGTCTATATATTAGCAGCAGACACAGTACAGTGCGGTAGTTCACGGCTGTGGCTACCTCTGTGTCGGCACTCGGCAGCCCGTCCATAATTGTATATACCACCTAACCGTGGTTTTTTTTTCTTTCTTTATACATACATACTAGTTACGAGTATACTATCTCTTTATCAACCAGTCTATATATTAGCAGCAGACACAGTACAGTGCGGTAGTTCACGGCTGTGGCTACCTCTGTGTCGGCACTCGGCAGCCCGTCCATAATTGTATATACCACCTAACCGTGGTTTTTTTTTCTTTCTTTATAGTCATACTAGTTACGAGTATACTATCTCTTTATCAACCAGTCTATATATTAGCAGCAGACACAGTACAGTGCGGTAGTTCACGGCTGTGGCTACCTCTGTGTCGGCACTCGGCAGCCCGTCCATAATTGTATATACCACCTAACCGTGGTTTTTTTTTCTTTCTTTATAGTCATACTAGTTACGAGTATACTATCTCTTTATCAACCAGTCTATATTAGCAGCAGACACAGTACAGTGCGGTAGTTCACGGCTGTGGCTACCTCTGTGTCGGCACTCGGCAGCCCGTCCATAATTGTATATACCACCTAACCGTGGTTTTTTTTTCTTTCTTTATACATACATACTAGTTACGAGTATACTATCTCTTTATCAACCAGTCTATATATTAGCAGCAGACACAGTACAGTGCGGTAGTTCACGGCTGTGGCTACCTCTGTGTCGGCACTCGGCAGCCCGTCCATAATTGTATATACCACCTAACCGTGGTTTTTTTTTCTTTCTTTATACATACATACTAGTTACGAGTATACTATCTCTTTATCAACCAGTCTATATATTAGCAGCAGACACAGTACAGTGCGGTAGTTCACGGCTGTGGCTACCTCTGTGTCGGCACTCGGCAGCCCGTCCATAATTGTATATACCACCTAACCGTGGTTTTTTTTTCTTTCTTTATACATACATACTAGTTACGAGTATACTATCTCTTTATCAACCAGTCTATATTAGCAGCAGACACAGTACAGTGCGGTAGTTCACGGCTGTGGCTACCTCTGTGTCGGCACTCGGCAGCCCGTCCATAATTGTATACTAGTATCCAATCCATCCATCTCCATTGTTTACCTGAGGTGCCTTTTAGTTGTGCCTATTAAAATATGGAGAACAAAAATGTTGAGGTTCCAAAATTAGGGAAAGATCAAGATCCACTTCCACCTCGTGCTGAAGCTGCTGCCACTAGTCATGGCCGAGACGATGAAATGCCAGCAACGTCGTCTGCCAAGGCCGATGCCCAATGTCATAGTACAGAGCATGTCAAATCCAAAACACCAAATATCAGTAAAAAAAGGACTCCAAAACCTAAAATAAAATTGTCGGAGGAGAAGCGTAAACTTGCCAATATGCCATTTACCACACGGAGTGGCAAGGAACGGCTGAGGCCCTGGCCTATGTTCATGGCTAGTGGTTCAGCTTCACATGAGGATGGAAGCACTCAGCCTCTCGCTAGAAAAATGAAAAGACTAAAGCTGGCAAAAGCAGTAGCACCGCAAAGAACTGTGCGTTCTTCGAAATCCCAAATCCACAAGGAGAGTCCGACTCCAATTGTGTCGGTTGCGATGCCTGACCTTCCCAACACTGGACGTGAAGAGCATGCGCCTTCCACCATTTGCACGCCCCCTGCAAGTGATGGAAGGAGCACCCGCAGTCCAGTTCCTGATAGTCAGATTGAAGATGTCAGTGTTGAAGTACACCAGGATGAGGAGGATATGGGTGTTGCTGGCGCTGGGGAGGAAATTGACCAGGAGGATTCTGATGGTGAGGTGGTTTGTTTAAGTCAGGCACCCGGGGAGACACCTGTTGTCCGTGGTAGGAATATGGCCGTTGACATGCCTGGTGAAAATACCAAAAAAATCAGCTCTTCGGTGTGGAAGTATTTCACCAGAAATGCGGACAACAGGTGTCAAGCCGTGTGTTCCCTTAGTCAAGCTGTAATAAGTAGGGGTAAGGACGTTAACCACCTCGGAACATCCTCCCTTATACGTCACCTGCAGCGCATTCATAATAAGTCAGTGACAAGTTCAAAAACTTGGGCCGACAGCGGAAGCAGTCCACTGACCAGTAAATCCCTTCCTCTTGTAACCAAGCTCACGCAAACCACCCCACCAACTCCCTCAGTGTCAATTTCCTCCTTCCCCAGGAATGCCAATAGTCCTGCAGGCCATGTCACTGGCAATTCTGACGAGTCCTCTCCTGCCTGGGATTCCTCCGATGCATCCTTGCGTGTAACGCCTACTGCTGCTGGCGCTGCTGTTGTTGCTGCTGGGAGTCGATGGTCATCCCAGAGGGGAAGTCGTAAGACCACTTTTACTACTTCCACCAAGCAATTGACTGTCCAACAGTCCTTTGCGAGGAAGATGAAATATCACAGCAGTCATCCTACTGCAAAGCGGATAACTGAGGCCTTGACATCCTGGGTGGTGAGAAACGTGGTTCCGGTATCCATCATTACTGCAGAGCCAACTAGAGACTTGTTGGAGGTACTGTGTCCCCGGTACCAAATACCATCTAGGTTCCATTTCTCTAGGCAGGCGATACCGAAAATGTACACAGACCTCAGAAAAAGAGTCACCAGTGTCCTAAAAAATGCAGCTGTACCCAATGTCCACTTAACCACGGACATGTGGACAAGTGGAGCAGGGCAGGGTCAGGACTATATGACTGTGACAGCCCACTGGGTAGATGTATGGACTCCCGCCGCAAGAACAGCAGCGGCGGCACCAGTAGCAGCATCTCGCAAACGCCAACTCTTTCCTAGGCAGGCTACGCTTTGTATCACCGGTTTCCAGAATACGCACACAGCTGAAAACCTCTTACGGCAACTGAGGAAGATCATCGCGGAATGGCTTACCCCAATTGGACTCTCCTGTGGATTTGTGGCATCGGACAACGCCAGCAATATTGTGTGTGCATTAAATCTGGGCCAATTCCAGCACGTCCCATGTTTTGCACATACCTTGAATTTGGTGGTGCAGAATTTTTTAAAAAACGACAGGGGCGTGCAAGAGATGCTGTCGGTGGCCAGAAGAATTGCGGGACACTTTCGGCGTACAGGCACCACGTACAGAAAACTGGAGCACCACCAAAAACTACTGAACCTGCCCTGCCATCATCTGAAGCAAGAAGTGGTAACGAGGTGGAATTCAACCCTGTATATGCTTCAGAGGTTGGAGGAGCAGCAAAAGGCCATTCAAGCCTATACAATTGAGCACGATATAGGAGGTGGGATGCACCTGTCTCAAGCGCAGTGGAGAATGATTTCAACGTTGTGCAAGGTTCTGATGCCCTTTGAACTTGCCACACGTGAAGTCAGTTCAGACACTGCCAGCCTGAGTCAGGTCATTCCCCTCATCAGGCTTTTGCAGAAGAAGCTGGAGACATTGAAGGAGGAGCTAACACGGAGCGATTCCGCTAGGCATGTGGGACTTGTGGATGGAGCCCTTAATTCGCTTAGCAAGGATTCACGGGTGGTCAATCTGTTGAAATCAGAGCACTACATTTTGGCCACCGTGCTCGATCCTAGATTTAAAGCCTACCTTGGATCTCTCTTTCCGGCAGACACAAGTCTGCTGGGGTTCAAACACCTGCTGGTGAGTAAATTGTCAAGTCAAGCGGAACGCGACCTGTCAACAACATCTCCTCCTTCACATTCTCCCGCAACTGGGGGTGCGAGGAAAAGGCTCAGAATTCCGAGCCCACCCGCTGGCGGTGATGCAGGGCAGTCTGGAGCGACTGCTGATGCTGACATCTGGTCCGGACTGAAGGACCTGACAACGATTACGGACATGTCGTCTACTGTCACTGCATATGATTCTCTCCCCATTGAAAGAATGGTGGAGGATTATATGAGTGACCGCATCCAAGTAGGCACGTCACACAGTCCGTACTTATACTGGCAGGAAAAAGAGGCAATTTGGAGGCCCTTGCACAAACTGGCTTTATTCTACCTAAGTTGCCCTCCCACAAGTGTGTACTCCGAAAGAGTGTTTAGTGCCGCCGCTCACCTTGTCAGCAATCGGCGTACGAGGTTACATCCAGAAAATGTGGAGAAGATGATGTTCATTAAAATGAATTATAATCAATTCCTCCGTGGAGACATTGACCAGCAGCAATTGCCTCCACAAAGTACACAGGGAGCTGAGATGGTGGATTCCAGTGGGGACGAATTGATAATCTGTGAGGAGGGGGATGTACACGGTGATATATCGGAGGATGATGATGAGGTGGACATCTTGCCTCTGTAGAGCCAGTTTGTGCAAGGAGAGATTAATTGCTTCTTTTTTGGTGGGGGTCCAAACCAACCCGTCATATCAGTCACAGTCGTGTGGCAGACCCTGTCACTGAAATGATGGGTTGGTTAAAGTGTGCATGTCCTGTTTATACAACATAAGGGTGGGTGGGAGGGCCCAAGGACAATTCCATCTTGCACCTCTTTTTTCTTTTCTTTTTCTTTGCGTCATGTGCTGTTTGGGGAGGGTTTTTTGGAAGGGACATCCTGCGTGACACTGCAGTGACACTCCTAGATGGGCCAGGTGTTTGTGTCGGCCACTAGGGTCGCTAATCTTACTCACACAGCTACCTCATTGCGCCTCTTTTTTTCTTTGCGTCATGTGCTGTTTGGGGAGGGTTTTTTGGAAGGGCCATCCTGCGTGACACTGCAGTGCCACTCCTAGATGGGCCCGGTGTTTGTGTCGGCCACTAGGGTCGCTTATCTTACTCACACAGCGACCTCGGTGCAAATTTTAGGACTAAAAATAATATTGTGAGGTGTGAGGTATTCAGAATAGACTGAAAATGAGTGGAAATTATGGTTTTTGAGGTTAATAATACTTTGGGATCAAAATGACCGCCAAATTCTATGATTTAAGCTGTTTTTTAGGTTTTTTGGAAAAAAACACCCGAATCCAAAACACACCCGAATCCGACAAAAAAAATTCGGTGAGGTTTTGCCAAAACGCGGTCGAACCCAAAACACGGCCGCGGAACCGAACCCAAAACCAAAACACAAAACCCGAAAAATTTCCGGCGCTCATCTCTAATAAAAACCCCTTGGCTGGCTAAAATACCTCAATATATAGCCCCTGGGGCTATATATGAGGTAAATACCCCTGCCAGAATCCCATAAAAAGCGGGAGAATACGCCGCGAAAAAGGGGCGGAGCCTATCTCCTCAGCACACTGGCGCCATTTTTCCCTCACAGCTCGGCTGGAAGGAAGCTCCCTGGCTCTTCCCTGCAATTCTACAGTACAGTAAGAGGGAAAAGAGAGGGGGGGCATTAAAATTGGCACTGTATACAGTATATTATATTGAAAAGCAGCTATAGGGGACATAACTCAGTTAGTCCCTGCATTATATAGCGCTCTGGTGTGTGCTGGCATACTCTCACTCTGTCCCCCCAAAGGGCTTTTGTGGGTCCTGTCCTCGTTTAGAGCATTCCCTGTGTGTCTGCGGTGTGTCGGTACGGCTGTGTCGACATGTTGAATGAGGAGGCTTATATGGTGACGGAACAGAGGCCGATATATGTGATGTCGCCCCCTGTGGGGCCGACACCAGAGTGGATGGATAGGTGAAAGGTATTAACCGACAGTGTCAACTCCTTACATAAAAGGGTGGATGACGTAACAGCTGTGGGACAGCCGGCTTCTCAGCCCGCGCCTGCCCAGGCATCTCAAAGACCATCAGGGGCTCAAAAACGCCCGCTCTCTCAGATGGCAGACACAGATGTCGACACGGAGTCTGACTCCAGTGTCGACAAGGTTGAGACATATACACAATCCACTAGGAACATCCGTGACTTGATCCCGGCAATAAAAAATGTGTTATACATTTCTGACATTAACCCAAGCACCTCTAAAAATGGGTTTTAGGTTTGGGGAGAAAAAACAGGCAGTGTTTTGTTCCCCCATCAGATGAATAAATGAAGTGTGTAAAAAGCGTGGGTTCCCCCGTTAAGAAAATGGTAATTTATAAAAAGTTACTGATGGCGTACCCTTTCCCGCCAGGAGGATAAGTTACGCTGGGAGATATCCCCTAGGGTGGATAAGGCGCTCATACGGTTGTCAAAAAAGGTGGCACTGCCGTTTTAGGAACGGCCACTTTGAAGGTACCTGTTGATAAAAAGCAGGAGGCTATCCTGAAGTCTGTATTTACACACTCAGGTACTAGACTGAGACCTGCAGAGCGTGCTGCTGCAGCGTGGTCGGTGACCCTGTCAAGCATACTAGTTTGCTAATATGAGAACATATTAAAGACGTCGTCTTATATATGAGGGATGCACAGAGGGATATTTTGCCGGCTGGCATCCAAAATGAATGTAATGTCCATTCTGTCAGGAGGGTATTAGAGACCTGTCACTGGACAGGTGATGCTGACTTAAAAAGCGCATAGAGATTCTGCCTTATAAGGGTGAGGAATTATTTGGGGATGGTCTCTGGGACCTCGTATCCACAGCAACTGCTGGGAAGAAATAATTTTACCTCAGGTTTCCTCACAGACAAAGGTACAGTCCTTTCGGCTTCAGAAAAGCAAGCGGGTCAAATGGTGCTTCCTTTCTGTACAGAGACAAGGGAAGAGGGAAAAAGCTGCACCAGGCAGCCTGTTCCCAGAATCAAAATTCTTCCCCCGCTTCCTGTGAGTCCACAGCATGACGCGGGTGCTCCACAGGTGTAGCCAGGTACGGTGGGGGGCCGTCTCAAAAATTTCAGCAATTAGTGGGCTCGCTCACAGGTGGATCCCTGTTTCTTTCAAGTAGTATTTCAGGGGTACAAGCTGGAATTAGAGATGTCTCCCCCCAGCCGTTTCCTAAAATATGCCTTGCTGACGACTCCCTCAGGCAGGGAGGCTGTGCTAGAGGCAATTAATAAGCGGTATTCCCAGCAGGTAATACTCAAGGTGCCCCTACTTCAACAAGGACGGGGTTACTATTCCACACGGTTTGGGGTACCGAAACCGCATGGTTCGGTGTGACCCATTTTATATTTAAAATCCTTGAACACATACATAAAAAAATTCAAGTTCAAGATGGAATCGCTCAGGGCGGTTATTGCAAGCCTGGACGAGGGGGATTACATGGTATCCCGGGACATCAAGGATGCTTACCTGCATGTCCCCATTTACCATCCTCGCCAGGAGTACCTCAGATTTGTGGTACAGGATTACCATTACCAAGTCCAGACACTGCCGTTTGGACTGTACATGGCACCGAGGGTGTTTTATCAAGGTAATGGCCGAAATGATGATACTCCTTCGAAAAAAGGGAGTTTTAATTATCCTGTAATTGGACAATCTCTTTATAAGGGCGAGGTCCAAGGAGCAGTTGGTAGTCGGGGTAGCACTATTTTGGAAAGTGCTACAACAGCACGGTTGGATTCTAAACAGTCCAAAGTCACAGCTGGTTCCTATGACACGTCTACTGTTCCTGGGGATGGTTCTGGACATAAACCAGAAATAGTGTTTCTCCCGGAGGAGAACGCCAAGGAGTTGTCATCTCTAGTCAGAGACCTCCTGAAGCCAAAACAGGTAGCGGTACATCGTTGCACGCGAGTCCTGGGAAAAATGGTAGCTTCCTACGAAGCAATCCCATTAGGCAGGTTCCATACAAGAACTTTTCAGAGGGACCTGTTGGACAAGTGGTCCGGATCGCATCTTCCGATGCATAGGCTGATAACCCTGTCTCCAAGGACCAGGGTATCTCTACTGTGGTGGCTGCAGAGTGCCCATCTTCAAGAGGGCCGCAGGTTCGGCATACAGGACTAGGTCCTAGTGACCATGGATGCCAGCCTTTGAGGCTGGGGGGCAGTCACACAGGGAAGAAACTTCCAGGGACTTTGGTCAAGTCAGGTGATTTCCCTACACATAAATATTCTGGACCTGAGGGCCATTTACAATGCCCTGAGGGGCAAGGCCTCTGCTTCAAAACCAGCCGGTACTGATCCAATCAGACAACATCACGGCAGTCGCCCATGTAAACCAACAGGGCGGCACAAGAAGCAGAATGGCGATGGCAGAAGCCACAAGGATTCTCCGATAGGCGGAAAATCATGTGTTAGCACTGTCAGCAGTGTTCATTCCCGGAGTGGACAACTGGGAAGCAGATCTTCTCAACAGACACGACCTCCACCCGGGAGAGTGGGGACTTCCTCCAGAAGTCTTCCAAAGGATTGTACACCATTGGGAAAGGCCACAGGTGGACATGATGACGTCCCGCCTCAACAAAAAGCTATAAAAGATATTGCGCCAGGTCAAGGGACCCTCAGGCGATAGCTGTGGACGCTCTGGTAACACCGTGGGTGTACCAGTCGGTTTATGTGTTCTCCCCTCTGCCTCTCATACCAAAGGTACTGAGAATAATAGGAAGGCGAGGAGTAAGAACGATACTCGTGGTTCCGGACTGGCCAAGAAGAGCTTGGTACCCAGAACTTCAAGAATTTATATCAGAGGACCCATGGCCTCTGCCACTCAGACAGGACCTGCGGCTGCAGGGGCACTGTCTGTTCCAAGACTTACCGCGGCTGCATTTGACGGCATGGCAGTTGAACGCCGGATCCTGAAGGAAAAGGGCATTCCGGAGGAAGTCATTCCTACGCTTACTAAAGCCAGGAAAGAGGTTACAGCAAATCATTATCACCGCATATGGCGGAAATATGTTGCATGGTGTGAGGCCGAAAGGGCCCCAACAGAGGAATTTCAACTAGGTCGATTTCTGCATTTCCTGCAAGCAGGAGTGACTATGGGCCTTAAATTAGGTTCCATTAAGGTACAGATCTCGGCTCTGTCGATTTTCTTTCAAAAAGAACTAGCTTCAGTACCTGAAGTTCAGACATTTATAAAAGGAGTGCTGCATATTCAGCCCCCGTTTGTGCCTCCTGTGGCACCTTGGGACCACTAAAGACCGTGGATCTGTAATATCTCACTTGGAAAGTGGTCATGTTATTGGCCTTGGCTTCGGCCAGGCGAGTATCAGAATTGGCGGCTTTATCATGTAAAGGCCCTTATCTGATTTTCCATATGGATAGGGCAGAATTGAGGACTTGTCCCCAGTTTCTCCCTAAGGTGGTGTCAGCGTTTCACCTGAACCAGCCTATTGTGGTGCCTGCGGCTACTAGGGACTTGGAGGACTCCAAGTTGTTAGACGTGGTCAGGGCCCTGAAAATATATGTTTCCAGAACGGCTGGAGTCAGAAAATCTGACTCGCTGTTTATCCTATATGCACCCAACAAGCTGGGTGCTCCTGCTTCTACGCAGACTATTGCTCGTTGGATTTGTAGTACAATTCAGCTTGCACATTCTGTGGCAGGCCTGCCACAGCCAAAATCTGTCAATGCCCATTCCACAAGGAAGGTGGGCTCATCTTGGGCGGCTGTCCGAGGGGTCTCGGCTTTACAACTTTGCCGAGCTGCTACTTGGTCAGGGGCAAACACGTTTGCAAAATTCTATAAATTTGATACCCTGGCTGAGGAGGACCTGGAGTTCTCTCATTCGGTGTTGCAGAGTCATCCACACTCTCCCGCCCGTTTGGGAGCTTTGGTATAATTCCCATGGTCCTTACGGAGTTCCCAGCATCCACTAGGACGTCAGAAAAAATAAGAATTTACTCACCGGTAATTCTATTTCTCGTAGTCCGTAGTGGATGCTGGGCGCCCATCCCAAGTGCGGTTTATCTGCAATACTTGTACATAGTTATTGTTAACTAAATCGGGTTATTGTTGAGCCATCTGTTGAGAGGCTCAGTTGTTTCATACTGTTAACTGGGTTTCATATCACGAGTTATACGGTGTGATTGGTGTGGCTGGTATGAGTCTTACCCGGGATTCAAAATCCTTCCTTATTGTGTACGCTCGTCCGGGCACGGTGTCCTAACTGAGGCTTGGAGGAGGGTCATAGTGGGAGGAGCCAGTGCACACCAGGTAGTCTAAGATCTTTCTAGAGTGCCCAGCCTCCTTCGGAGCCCGCTATTCCCCATGGTCCTTACGGAGTTCCCAGTATCCACTACGGACTACGAGAAATAGAATTACCGGTGAGTAAATTCTTATTTTTACTTAACTTGAGCAGTTGGAACAAACACTTTAAAAAGCAATATGACCCCATTTTTTGTGTCCCTTATCCTTGGGGCTCCCCTGAACCTTGGGACCCTGTATGGGTGTCCCCTTTGTTCCTCCCTGCCGCTGGGCCTAAGTGGGCACTTCATGTCCTAGTATGACACTGAGTGGAGACATTGCCTATAACAACCAATCAGATTACAGCTATTTTCTTCTAGAAGGTGCTATATAACTGATAAGTAGAATCTGATTTGTTGCTATTTCAACATCTCCACTTCTGTAAGTAAATATACCCCTGTCTGAAGACACATATATATGTACTATATATAGTTTGGTGTGGTCCTCCTGATGAAGCATTAACAATACACTGGTCTTCTGCTTAATATATCATCCTAATAGTGCCATGTCATAGACAGATAGATAACGCTTATCTCTAGTTATGATATAGACAATAAATAAATATATATATAGATATATCTGGATAGATGATAGATAGATAGATAGATAGATAGATAGATAGATAGATAGATAGATAGATAGATAGATAGATAGATAAAATGGATTCATAGATGATATAAGATATAAATACTGTAATTAGATAAAGAGATAGATAGATAGTTTGATAGATAGATAGATAATAGATAGATAGATAGATAGATAGATAGATAGATAGATAGATAGATAGATAGATGATAATAATAATAATAATAATAATAATTATTATTATTACATTTTATTTATAAGGCGCCACAAGTGTTTAGCAGAGCTGTACATACGGCACACATTAGAACAATACAGAGTACACAGAACTTAACATTACAGTAACAGAAAGACTAAAACAAAGCACAGGTAACTATTACACCACAGTTCTCAGTACACAATACAGCTGAGATGTCAGGAAGCAAAAGAGTAACTGGCATACTACTAGGCGCGGGCAGCCACTGGAAGAGATAAACAGTAACGAGCAAGAGGAGATGCAGATATAGACAGTCACTGAGTGGGAGAGACCTGTAATTGAAGTGCGAGAGAAGAGGGCTTTGAGAACAGGAGGGAAGAGGGCCCTGCTCCAAGGAGGTCACAATCTAGGTGAAAGAGGGCGACAGACAGGTGACATGAGGTGCGAGCAAGCTGAAGGTGGCCTGGTGGCAGGAAGTAAGCGAGGCAAAGATGGCCAAGCCATGAGGCAGATGGTTGGGAGAGCGGCCTCGAGACTAGGTTATGCAGAAGGGAATATTATATATATATATGCAGGGCCGGATTAACAATGGGGCGGATGGAGCTGCAGCTCCAGGCCCCCCATCAAATTAGGCCCAAAGAACCTGCTCTGCTGCTGCTGTATACAGGAAAACATGTTTTCCTGCTACAGCAGCCATCCAAAGTGTGTCCGAAGCCCCGCCCTCCCGGCCGCGACCCCCCCCCCCCCCCTTCACCTCCGCCAGCGGCACTTTCGGCAAAAACTGTGTACTTATGGCGGCGCAATGGGAGGCTGCTTCACAAGCCCTATCCTCATTGCGCCGCATACAGTGACGTCAGCACATGTGACATTGCCGCCCCAAGCAGCGCCGCGAGGCACGCACGCTCTGAAGGAAGCTTCAGCATGGACTGAGCAGCACATTGAAACAGCAGCTGAACAGGGTGTGCAGCTCCGTGAAGGCGGCCTGAACCCGACAGACAGAGTAATTGACCATCATGAGGTGAGGTGCTGGCTGTCAGCCTGGCTCCTACACTGATGGTAATATAAGTATAACTTAGACTTTGACTTGAATATATGGCTATGGATATAGATATATATATATATATATTTCTCTAACGTCATAGTGGATGCTGGGGACTCCGAAAGGACCATGGGGAATAGCGGCTCCGCAGGAGACTGGGCACAAAAGTAAAAGCTTTAGGACTACCTGGTGTGCACTGGCTCCTCCCCCTATGACCCTCCTCCAAGCCTCAGTTAGATTTTTGTGCCCGAACGAGAAGGGTGCAGTCTAGGTGGCTCTCCTGAGCTGCTTAGAAAAAAGTTTAGTTTTAGGTTTTTTATTTTCAGTGAGACCTGCTGGCAACAGGCTCACTGCATCGAGGGACTAAGGGGAGAAGAAGCGAACTCACCTGCGTGCAGAGTGGATTGGGCTTCTTAGGCTACTGGACATTAGCTCCAGAGGGACGATCACAGGCCCTGCCATGGATGGGTCCCAGAGCCGCGCCGCCGTCCCCCTTACAGAGCCAGAAGAGCAGAAGAGGTCCGGAAAAATCGGCGGCAGAAGACGTCCTGTCTTCAATAAGGTAGCGCACAGCACCGCAGCTGTGCGGCATTGCTCTCAGCACACTTCACACTCCGGTCACTGAGGGTGCAGGGCGCTGGGGGGGGGCGCCCTGAGACGCAATAAAAACACATTTTTTGGCAAAAAATACATCACATATAGCTCCTGGGCTATATGGATGCATTTAACCCCTGCCAATTTTCCATAAAAAAGCGGGAGAAAGGCCGCCGAGAAGGGGGCGGAGCCTATCTCCTCAGCACACTGGCGCCATTTTTTCCTCACAGCTCCGTTGGAGGAAGGCTCCCTGACTCTCCCCTGCAGTCCTGAACTACAGAAACAGGGTAAAACAAGAGAGGGGGGGCACTAACTGGCAGATAAATATATACAGCAGCTATATCAGGGAAAAACACTTATATAAGGTTATCCCTATATATATATATAGCGCTCTGGTGTGTGCTGGCAAACTCTCCCTCTGTCTCCCCAAAGGGCTAGTGGGGTCCTGTCCTCTGTCAGAGCATTCCCTGTGTGTGTGCTGTGTGTCGGTACGTTGTGTCGACATGTATGAGGAGGAAAATGGTGTGGAGGCGGAGCAATTGCCTGTGTTAGTGATGTCACCCCCTAGGGAGTCGACACCTGACTGGATGGTCTTATGGAAAGAATTACGTGATAGTGTCAGCACTTTACAAAAGACTGTTGACGACATGAGACAGCCGGCAAATCAGTTAATACCTGTACAGGCGTCTCAAACACCGTCAGGGGCTCTAAAACGCCCGTTACCTCAGGTCGATACAGACACTGACACGGACACTGACTCCAGTGTCGACGGTGAGGAAACAAACGTATTTTCCAGTAGGGCCACACGTTACATGATCACGGCAATGAAGGAGGTTTTGAACATTTCTGATACTACAAGTACCACAAAAAAGGGTATTATGTGGGGTGTGAAAAAAACTACCCGTAGTTTTTCCTGAATCAGATGAATTAAATGAGATGTGTGATGAAGCGTGGGTTTCCCCCGATAAAAAACTGCTAATTTCGAAAAAATTATTGGCATTATACCCTTTCCCGCCAGAGGTTAGGGAGCGTTGGGAAACACCCCCTAGGGTAGATAAGGCGCTCACACGCTTATCAAAACAAGTGGCGTTACCGTCTCCTGATACGGCCGCCCTCAAGGAACCAGCTGATAGGAAGCTGGAAAATATCCTAAAAAGTATATACACACATACTGGTATTATACTGCGACCAGCAATCGCCTCAGCCTGGATGTGCAGTGCTGGGGTAGCTTGGTCGGATTCCCTGACTGAAAATATTGATACCCTGGACAGGGACAATATATTATTGACTATAGAGCATTTAAAGGATGCATTTCTATATATGCGAGATGCACAGAGGGATATTTGCACTCTGGCATCAAGAGTAAGTGCGCTGTCCATTTCTGCCAGAAGAGGGTTATGGACGCGACAGTGGTCAGGTGATGCGGATTCCAAACGGCATATGGAAGTATTGCCGTATAAAGGGGAGGAGTTATTTGGGGTCGGTCTATCGGACCTGGTGGCCACGGCAACGGCTGGGAAATCCACCTTTTTACCCCAGGTCACCTCTCAGCAGAAAAAGATACCGTCTTTTCAGGCTCAGTCCTTTCGTCCCCATAAGGGCAAGCGGGCAAAAGGCCACTCATATCTGCCCCGGGGCAGAGGAAGGGGAAAAAGACTGCAGCAGACAGCCTCTTCCCACGAACAGAAGCCCTCCCCCGCTTCTGCCAAGTCCTCAGCATGACGCTGGGGCCTTACAAGCGGACTCAGGCACGGTGGGGGCCCGTCTCAAGAATTTCAGCGCGCAGTGGGCTCACTCGCAAGTGGACTCCTGGATCCTGCAGGTAGTATCTCAGGGGTACAAATTGGAATTCGAGACGTCTCCCCCTCGCCGGTTCCTGAAGTCTGCTTTACCAACGTCTCCCCCCGACAGGGAGGCGGTATTGGAAGCCATTCACAAGCTGTATTCCCAGCAGGTGATAATCAAGGTACCCCTCCTACAACAGGGAAAGGGGTATTATTCCACTGTGTTTGTGGTACCGAAGCCGGACGGCTCGGTGAGACCCATTTTAAATCTGAAATCCTTGAACACTTACATAAAAAGGTTCAAGTTCAAGATGGAGTCACTCAGAGCAGTGATAGCGAACCTGGAAGAAGGGGACTATATGGTGTCTCTGGACATCAAGGATGCTTACCTCCATGTCCCAATTTGCCCTTCTCACCAAGGGTACCTCAGGTTTGTGGTACAGAACTGTCACTATCAGTTTCAGACGCTGCCGTTTGGATTGTCCACGGCACCCCGGGTCTTTACCAAGGTAATGGCCGAAATGATGATTCTTCTTCGAAGAAAAGGCGTCTTAATTATCCCTTACTTGGACGATCTCCTGATAAGGGCAAGGTCCAGAGAACAGTTAGAGGTCGGAGTAGCACTATCTCAAGTAGTACTACGACAGCACGGGTGGATTCTAAATATTCCAAAATTGCAGCTGATTCCGACGACACGTCTGCTGTTCCTAGGGATGATTCTGGACACAGTCCAGAAAAAGGTGTTTCTCCCGGAGGAGAAAGCCAGGGAGTTATCCGACCTAGTCAGGAATCTCCTAAGACCAGACCAAGTGTCAGTGCATCAATGCACAAGGGTCCTGGGAAAGATGGTGGCTTCTTACGAAGCGATTCCATTCGGCAGATTCCACGCAAGAACTTTTCAGTGGGATCTGCTGGACAAATGGTCCGGATCGCATCTTCAAATGCATCAGCGGATAACCCTGTCTCCAAGGACAAGGGTGTCTCTCCTGTGGTGGTTACAGAGTGCTCATCTCCTAGAGGGCCGCAGATTCGGCATTCAGGATTGGGTCCTGGTGACCACGGATGCCAGCCTGAGAGGCTGGGGAGCAGTCACACAGGGAAAAAATTTCCAGGGCTTGTGGTCAAGCATGGAAACGTCACTTCACATAAATATCCTGGAACTAAGGGCCATTTACAATGCCCTAAGTCAGGCAAGGCCTCTGCTTCAGGGTCAGCCGGTGTTGATCCAGTCAGACAACATCACGGCAGTCGCCCACGTAAACAGACAGGGCGGCACAAGAAGCAGGAGGGCAATGACGGAAGTTGCAAGGATTCTTCGCTGGGCGGAAAATCATGTGATAGCACTGTCAGCAGTGTTCATTCCGGGAGTGGACAACTGGGAAGCAGACTTCCTCAGCAGACACGATCTTCACCCGGGGGAGTGGGGACTTCACACAGAAGTCTTCCACATGATTGTGAACCGTTGGGAAAAACCAAAGGTGGACATGATGGCGTCCCGCCACAACAAAAAACTGGACAGATATTGCGCCAGGGCAAGGGACCCTCAGGCAATAGCTGTGGACGCTCTGGTAACACCGTGGGTGTACCAGTCAGTATATGTGTTCCCTCCTCTGCCTCTCATACCCAAGGTACTGAGAATCATAAGAAGGAGAGGTGTAAAGACTATACTCGTGGCTCCGGATTGGCCAAGAAGGACTTGGTACCCGGAAATTCAAGAGATGCTCACGGAAGACCCGTGGCCTCTACCTCTAAGAAAGGACCTGCTCCAGCAGGGACCATGTCTGTTCCAAGACTTACCGCGGCTGCGTTTGACGGCATGGCGGTTGAACGCCGGATCCTGAAGGAAAAAGGCATTCCGGATGAAGTTATCCCTACCCTGATCAAAGCCAGGAAGGATGTAACTGTGCAACATTATCACCGTATTTGGCGTAAATATGTTGCGTGGTGTGAGGCCAGGAAGGCCCCTACAGAGGAATTTCAACTGGGTCGATTCCTGCATTTCCTGCAAACAGGACTGTCTATGGGCCTCAAATTAGGGTCCATTAAGGTTCAAATTTCGGCCCTGTCAATATTCTTCCAAAAAGAACTAGCTTCAGTTCCTGAAGTTCAGACGTTTGTCAAGGGGGTACTGCATATACAGCCTCCTTTTGTGCCTCCAGTGGCACCTTGGGATCTCAATGTAGTCACCACTGTGGACTTAAAATATCTCACATGGAAAGTGGTAATGCTGTTAGCCCTGGCTTCAGCCAGGCGTGTATCAGAATTGGCGGCTTTATCCTATAAAAGCCCTTACCTAATTTTTCATACGGACAGGGCAGAATTGAGGACTCGTCCTCAATTTCTCCCTAAGGTGGTTTCAGCATTTCACTTAAACCAGCCTATTGTGGTGCCTGCGGGTACTAGGGACTTGGAGGATTCCAAGTTGCTGGACGTAGTCAGGGCCCTGAAAATATATGTTTCCAGGACGGCTGGAGTCAGAAAATCTGACTCGCTGTTTATCCTGTATGCACCCAACAAGCTGGGTGCCCCTGCTTCTAAGCAGACGATTGCTCGTTGGATTTGTAGTACAATTCAGCTTGCACATTCTGTGGCAGGCCTGCCACAGCCAAAATCTGTAAAAGCCCATTCCACACGGAAAGTGGGCTCATCTTGGGCGGCTGCCCGAGGGGTCTCGGCTTTACAACTTTGCCGAGCAGCTACTTGGTCAGGGGCAAATACGTTTGCAAAATTCTACAAATTTGATACCCTGGCTGAGGAGGATCTGGAGTTCTCTCATTCGGTGCTGCAGAGTCATCCGCACTCTCCCGCCCGTTTGGGAGCTTTGGTATAATCCCCATGGTCCTTTCGGAGTCCCCAGCATCCACTAGGACGTTAGAGAAAATAAGAATTTACTTACCGATAATTCTATTTCTCATAGTCCGTAGTGGATGCTGGGCGCCCATCCCAAGTGCGGATTGTCTGCAATACTTGTACATAGTTATTGTTACAAAAATCGGGTTATTATTGTTATGAGCCATCTTTTCAGAGGCTCCTCTGTTATCATGCTGTTAACTGGGTTCAAATCACAAGTTGTACGGTGTGATTGGTGTGGCTGGTATGAGTCTTACCCGGGATTCAAAATCCTTCCTTATTGTGTACGCTCGTCCGGGCACAGTATCCTAACTGAGGCTTGGAGGAGGGTCATAGGGGGAGGAGCCAGTGCACACCAGGTAGTCCTAAAGCTTTTACTTTTGTGCCCAGTCTCCTGCGGAGCCGCTATTCCCCATGGTCCTTTCGGAGTCCCCAGCATCCACTACGGACTATGAGAAATAGAATTATCGGTAAGTAAATTCTTATTATATATATATATATATATCTATCACACACACACATACTGTAGGGAGAGATTTTTATATATATATATAAAACACGTATTTAAAACATACTGTGTGTGTGTGTGTGTGTGTGTGTGTGTATGTATATATATATATATATACTTATGAAGTAACCCCGGCACTCACTTGCTCCACAATGGGATGTAACTTGCTCCTGTGCCTTCCCCGTCCGGGGGTCCCCCTCCGGTGTATACGAACAAAGAAAAAAGAGGCGGCACTCGGAGACTGGATATTCAAAGTGTATTCACAAAAAGTGACATCTTTTGTGAATACACTTTGAATATCCAGTCTCCGAGTGCCGCCTCTTTTTTCTTTGCTTTTATATATATATATATATATATATGTGTATACTGTGCATATACATGCATATATACAGTATACATAGATATAAAAACATGTATGTGTAATGTGTGTGTGTGTATATATTAGAGATGAGCGCCTGAAATTTTTCGGGTTTTGTGTTTTGGTTTTGGGTTCGGTTCCGCGGCCGTGTTTTGGGTTCGACCGCGTTTTGGCAAAACCTCACCGAATTTTTTTTGTCGGATTCGGGTGTGTTTTGGATTCGGGTGTTTTTTTTAAAAAACACTAAAAAACAGCTTAAATCATAGAATTTGGGGGTCATTTTGATCCCATATTATTATTAACCTCAAAAACCATAATTTCCACTCATTTTCAGTCTATTCTGAATACCTCACACCTCACAATATTATTTTTAGTCCTAAAATTTGCACCAAGGTCGCTGGATGACTAAGCTAAGCGACACTAGTGGCCGACACAAACACCTGGCCCATCTAGGAGTGGCACTGCAGTGTCACGCAGGATGTCCCTTCCAAAAAACCCTCCCCAATCAGCACATGACGCAAAGAAAAAAAGAGGCGCAATGAGGTAGCTGACTGTGTGAGTAAGATAAGCGACCCTAGTGGCCGACACAAACACCGGGCCCATTTAGGAGTGGCACTGCAGTGTCACGCAGGATGTCCCTTCCAAAAAACCCTCCCCAATCAGCACATGACGCAAAGAAAAAAAGAGGCGCAATGAGGTAGCTGACTGTGTGAGTAAGATTAGCGACCCTAGTGGCCGACACAAACACCGGGCCCATTTAGGAGTGGCACTGCAGTGTCACGCAGGATGTCCCTTCCAAAAAACCCTCCCCAATCAGCACATGACGCAAAGAAAAAAAGAGGCGCAATGAGGTAGCTGACTGTGTGAGTAAGATTAGCGACCCTAGTGGCCGACACAAACACCGGGCCCATTTAGGAGTGGCACTGCAGTGTCACGCAGGATGTCCCTTCCAAAAAACCCTCCCCAATCAGCACATGACGCAAAGAAAAAAAGAGGCGCAATGAGGTAGCTGACTGTGTGAGTAAGATTAGCGACCCTAGTGGCCGACACAAACACCGGGCCCATTTAGGAGTGGCACTGCAGTGTCACGCAGGATGTCCCTTCCAAAAAACCCTCCCCAATCAGCACATGACGCAAAGAAAAAAAGAGGCGCAATGAGGTAGCTGACTGTGTGAGTAAGATTAGCGACCCTAGTGGCCGACACAAACACCGGGCCCATTTAGGAGTGGCACTGCAGTGTCACGCAGGATGTCCCTTCCAAAAAACCCTCCCCAATCAGCACATGACGCAAAGAAAAAAAGAGGCGCAATGAGGTAGCTGACTGTGTGAGTAAGATTAGCGACCCTAGTGGCCGACACAAACACCGGGCCCATTTAGGAGTGGCACTGCAGTGTCACGCAGGATGTCCCTTCCAAAAAACCCTCCCCAATCAGCACATGACGCAAAGAAAAAAAGAGGCGCAATGAGGTAGCTGACTGTGTGAGTAAGATTAGCGACCCTAGTGGCCGACACAAACACCGGGCCCATTTAGGAGTGGCACTGCAGTGTCACGCAGGATGTCCCTTCCAAAAAACCCTCCCCAATCAGCACATGACGCAAAGAAAAAAAGAGGCGCAATGAGGTAGCTGACTGTGTGAGTAAGATTAGCGACCCTAGTGGCCGACACAAACACCGGGCCCATTTAGGAGTGGCACTGCAGTGTCACGCAGGATGTCCCTTCCAAAAAACCCTCCCCAATCAGCACATGACGCAAAGAAAAAAAGAGGCGCAATGAGGTAGCTGACTGTGTGAGTAAGATTAGCGACCCTAGTGGCCGACACAAACACCGGGCCCATTTAGGAGTGGCACTGCAGTGTCACGCAGGATGTCCCTTCCAAAAAACCCTCCCCAATCAGCACATGACGCAAAGAAAAAAAGAGGCGCAATGAGGTAGCTGACTGTGTGAGTAAGATTAGCGACCCTAGTGGCCGACACAAACACCGGGCCCATTTAGGAGTGGCACTGCAGTGTCACGCAGGATGTCCCTTCCAAAAAACCCTCCCCAAACAGCACATGACGCAAAGAAAAATAAAAGAAAAAAGAGGTGCAAGATGGAATTGTCCTTGGGCCCTCCCACCCACCCTTATGTTGTATAAACAAAACAGGACATGCACACTTTAACCAACCCATCATTTCAGTGACAGGGTCTGCCACACGACTGTGACTGATATGACGGGTTGGTTTGGACCCCCCCAAAAAAAGAAGCAATTAATCTCTCCTTGCACAAACTGGCTCTACAGAGGCAAGATGTCCACCTCATCATCACCCTCCGATATATCACCGTGTACATCCCCCTCCTCACAGATTATCAATTCGTCCCCACTGGAATCCACCATCTCAGCTCCCTGTGTACTTTGTGGAGGCAATTGCTGCTGGTCAATGTCTCCGCGGAGGAATTGATTATAATTCATTTTTAATGAACATCATCTTCTCCACATTTTCTGGATGTAACCTCGTACGCCGATTGCTGACAAGGTGAGCGGCGGCACTAAACACTCTTTCGGAGTACACACTTGTGGGAGGGCAACTTAGGTAGAATAAAGCCAGTTTGTGCAATGGCCTCCAAATTGCCTCTTTTTCCTGCCAGTATAAGTATGGACTGTGTGACGTGCCTACTTGGATGCGGTCACTCATATAATCCTCCACCATTCTTTCAATGGTGAGAGAATCATATGCAGTGACAGTAGACGACATGTCCGTAATCGTTGTCAGGTCCTTCAGTCCGGACCAGATGTCAGCATCAGCAGTCGCTCCAGACTGCCCTGCATCACCGCCAGCGGGTGGGCTCGGAATTCTGAGCCTTTTCCTCGCACCCCCAGTTGCGGGAGAATGTGAAGGAGGAGATGTTGACAGGTCGCGTTCCGCTTGACTTGACAATTTTCTCACCAGCAGGTCTTTCAACCCCAGCAGACTTGTGTCTGCCGGAAAGAGAGATCCAAGGTAGGCTTTAAATCTAGGATCGAGCACGGTGGCCAAAATGTAGTGCTCTGATTTCAACAGATTGACCACCCGTGAATCCTTGTTAAGCGAATTAAGGGCTCCATCCACAAGTCCCACATGCCTAGCGGAATCGCTCCGTGTTAGCTCCTCCTTCAATGTCTCCAGCTTCTTCTGCAAAAGCCTGATGAGGGGAATGACCTGACTCAGGCTGGCAGTGTCTGAACTGACTTCACGTGTGGCAAGTTCAAAGGGCATCAGAACCTTGCACAACGTTGAAATCATTCTCCACTGCGCTTGAGACAGGTGCATTCCACCTCCTATATCGTGCTCAATTGTATAGGCTTGAATGGCCTTTTGCTGCTCCTCCAACCTCTGAAGCATATAGAGGGTTGAATTCCACCTCGTTACCACTTCTTGCTTCAGATGATGGCAGGGCAGGTTCAGTAGTTTTTGGTGGTGCTCCAGTCTTCTGTACGTGGTGCCTGTACGCCGAAAGTGTCCCGCAATTTTTCTGGCCACCGACAGCATCTCTTGCACGCCCCTGTCGTTTTTTAAATAATTCTGCACCACCAAATTCAAGGTATGTGCAAAACATGGGACGTGCTGGAATTTGCCCATATTTAATGCACACACAATATTGCTGGCGTTGTCCGATGCCACAAATCCACAGGAGAGTCCAATTGGGGTAAGCCATTCCGTGATGATCTTCCTCAGTTGCCGTAAGAGGTTTTCAGCTGTGTGCGTATTCTGGAAACCGGTGATACAAAGCGTAGCCTGCCTAGGAAAGAGTTGGCGTTTGCGAGATGCTGCTACTGGTGCCGCCGCTGCTGTTCTTGCGGCGGGAGTCCATACATCTACCCAGTGGGCTGTCACAGTCATATAGTCCTGACCCTGCCCTGCTCCACTTGTCCACATGTCCGTGGTTAAGTGGACATTGGGTACAGCTGCATTTTTTAGGACACTGGTGACTCTTTTTCTGAGGTCTGTGTAAATTTTCGGTATCGCCTGCCTAGAGAAATGGAACCTAGATGGTATTTGGTACCGGGGACACAGTACCTCCAACAAGTCTCTAGTTGGCTCTGCAGTAATGATGGATACCGGAACCACGGTTCTCACCACCCAGGATGCCAAGGCCTCAGTTATCCGCTTTGCAGTAGGATGACTGCTGTGATATTTCATCTTCCTCGCAAAGGACTGTTGGACAGTCAATTGCTTGGTGGAAGTAGTAAAAGTGGTCTTACGACTTCCCCTCTGGGATGACCATCGACTCCCAGCGGCAACAACAGCAGCGCCAGCAGCAGTAGGCGTTACACGCAAGGATGCATCGGAGGAATCCCAGGCAGGAGAGGACTCGTCAGAATTGCCAGTGACATTGCCTGCAGGACTATTGGCATTCCTGGGGAAGGAGGAAATTGACACTGAGGGAGTTGGTGGGGTGGTTTGCGTGAGCTTGGTTACAAGAGGAAGGGATTTACTGGTCAGTGGACTGCTTCCGCTGTCACCCAAAGTTTTTGAACTTGTCACTGACTTATTATGAATGCGCTGCAGGTGACGTATAAGGGAGGATGTTCCGAGGTGGTTAACGTCCTTACCCCTACTTATTACAGCTTGACAAAGGGAACACACGGCTTGACACCTGTTGTCCGCATTTCTGTTGAAATAGTTCCACACCGAAGAGCTGATTTTTTTGGTATTTTCACCAGGCATGTCAACGGCCATATTCCTCCCACGGACAACAGGTGTCTCCCCGGGTGCCTGACTTAAACAAACCACCTCACCATCAGAATCCTCCTGGTCAATTTCCTCCCCAGCGCCAGCAACACCCATATCCTCCTCATCCTGGTGTACTTCAACACTGACATCTTCAATCTGACTATCAGGAACTGGACTGCGGGTGCTCCTTCCAGCACTTGCAGGGGGCGTGCAAATGGTGGAAGGTGCATGCTCTTCACGTCCAGTGTTGGGAAGGTCAGGCATCGCAACCGACACAATTGGACTCTCCTTGTGGATTTGGGATTTCGAAGAACGCACAGTTCTTTGCGGTGCTACTGCTTTTGCCAGCTTGAGTCTTTTCATTTTTCTAGCGAGAGGCTGAGTGCCTCCATCCTCATGTGAAGCTGAACCACTAGCCATGAACATAGGCCAGGGCCTCAGCCGTTCCTTGCCACTCCGTGTGGTAAATGGCATATTGGCAAGTTTACGCTTCTCCTCCGACAATTTTATTTTAGGTTTTGGAGTCCTTTTTTTACTGATATTTGGTGTTTTGGATTTGACATGCTCTGTACTATGACATTGGGCATCGGCCTTGGCAGACGACGTTGCTGGCATTTCATCGTCTCGGCCATGACTAGTGGCAGCAGCTTCAGCACGAGGTGGAAGTGGATCTTGATCTTTCCCTAATTTTGGAACCTCAACATTTTTGTTCTCCATATTTTAATAGGCACAACTAAAAGGCACCTCAGGTAAACAATGGAGATGGATGGATACTAGTATACAATTATGGACGGACTGCCGAGTGCCGACACAGAGGTAGCTACAGCCGTGAACTACTGTACTGTGTCTGCTGCTAATATAGACTGGTTGATAAAGAGATGTCGTAGTATGTATGTATGAAGAAGAAAGAAAAAAAAACCACGGTTAGGTGGTATACAATTATGGACGGACTGCCGAGTGCCGACACAGAGGTAGCCACAGCCGTGAACTACCGTACTGTACTGTGTCTGCTGCTAATATAGACTGGTTGATAAAGAGATGTCGTAGTATGTATGTATAAAGAAGAAAGAAAAAAAAACCACGGTTAGGTGGTATACAATTATGGACGGACTGCCGAGTGCCGACACAGAGGTAGCCACAGCCGTGAACTACCATACTGTACTGTGTCTGCTGCTAATATAGACTGGTTGATAAAGAGATGTCGTAGTATGTATGTATGAAGAAGAAAGAAAAAAAAACCACGGTTAGGTGGTATACAATTATGGACGGACTGCCGAGTGCCGACACAGAGGTAGCCACAGCCGTGAACTACCGTACTGTACTGTGTCTGCTGCTAATATAGACTGGTTGATAAAGAGATGTCGTAGTATGTATGTATAAAGAAGAAAGAAAAAAAAACCACGGTTAGGTGGTATACAATTATGGACGGACTGCCGAGTGCCGACACAGAGGTAGCCACAGCCGTGAACTACCGTACTGTACTGTGTCTGCTGCTAATATAGACTGGTTGATAAAGAGATGTAGTAGTATGTATGTATAAAGAAGAAAGAAAAAAAAACCACGGGTAGGTGGTATACAATTATGGATGGACTGCCGAGTGCCGACACAGAGGTAGCTACAGCCGTGAACTACCGTACTGTGTCTGCTGCGACTGGATGATAAATAATGATATAAAAAATATATATATATCACTACTGCAGCCGGACAGGTATATATATTATATAATGACGGACCTGCTGGACACTGTCTGTCAGCAGAATGAGTTTTTTATAGAAAAAAAAAAACACCACACAAGTGAAGTCACACGACGAGTGTTTAACTTTTTCAGGCAATCACAATATAGTATACTACTAACTATACTGGTGGTCAGTGTGGTCAGGTCACTGGTCAGTCACACTGGCAGTGGCACTCCTGCAGCAAAAGTGTGCACTGTTTAATTTTAATATAATATGTACTCCTGGCTCCTGCTATAACCTATAACTGGCACTGCAGTGCTCCCCAGTCTCCCCCACAATTATAAGCTGTGTGAGCTGAGCACAGTCAGATATATAATATATACATAGATGATGCAGCACACTGGGCTGAGCAGTGCACACAGATATGGTATGTGACTGTCTTGTACTCCTGGCTCCTGCTATAACCTATAACTGGCACTGCAGTGCTCCCCAGTCTCTCCCACAATTATAAGCTGTGTGAGCTGAGCACAGTCAGATATATAATATATACATAGATGATGCAGGCATGCAGCACACTGGACTGAGCAGTGCACACAGATATGGTATGTGACTGAGTCACTGTGTGTACCGTTTTTTTCAGGCAGAGAACGGATATATTAAATAAAACAACTGCACTGCTGGTGGTCACTGTGGTCAGTCACTAAACTCTGCACTCTCTTCTACAGTATCAGCCTCAGGTCAATCTCTCTCTCTCTCTCCTAATCTAAATGGAGAGGACGCCAGCCACGTCCTCTCCCTATCAATCTCAATGCACGTGTGAAAATGGCGGCGACGCGCGGCTCCTTATATAGAATCCGAGTCTCGCGAGAATCCGACAGCGTCATGATGACGTTCGGGCGCGCTCGGGTTAACCGAGCAAGGCGGGAAGATCCGAGTCGCTCGGACCCGTGAAAAAAAACATGAAGTTCGTGCGGGTTCGGATTCAGAGAAACCGAACCCGCTCATCTCTAGTATATATATATATATATGTGTGTGTGTGTAATGTGAATATATGTACATGTGTACTATATATGTGTGTGTGTGTGTGTGTATATATATATATATTATACATATATATATATATATATTATACATATGTGTACATTTACCTGTATGTACGTGTCTATTTGTGTGTGTGTGTGTGTGTGTGTGTGTGTATGTATACATACATACATACATACATACATACATACATACACTAGATACATACATACTAGATACATAGAGGTACATGTACATATATACACACACACACACACACACATACATACATAGACACACATACATACGTACATACACTAGATACATAGAGGTAAATGTACGTACATATATATATATAATATATATATATATATATATATTTTTTTTTTTTTTTTCATATGTCGAAGTGGGCCGGTATGCAGCGGTATGGCATACCGGCACTTCGTCACTGACTTGGATGTGTTTTTGTTTTTTGTTTTTTTTACGAATAGTAGTGTGCAGAGCCATTGACACTATAGAGGCAGTACTGTACAGCAGGTGTCCGGCCTGCTGCACTGTTTACAAGCAAGGAAGCTACTCTTCCTATGTGTCCACGTGGGGTTTACATGGTTCCCGCACCCACTGCCACTGGAACCTGCAGGGCACCCATGTGGAGTGCACTGCACACAGTTCCCATAGCCACCGCCACTGGAGCCCACCAGATGCCCATGTGTGGTGTACCCAGTTCCCGAACCCGCCACCGATGGAGCCTGCGGGGCGCCCACGTGTGATGCACCCGGTTAATATAGCCGCCACCACTGGCGCCGACGTGGGGCGTGCCTGGTTCCCGCACTTGCCGCTGCTAGAGCCTACTGGGCACCCACGTGGGATTCGCCAGGTTCCCGAAAATGCAGCCTCTGGAGCATGCAGTCCTCTACCTGTCTCTTGAAAATGGCCTCATTTTAATGGCATCAGCAGAGTGGCCTGCGGTAAGTATTTTGGGGCTAAACCCACCTTCAGATACATCTGACTATAAAAATTATTATTATTTTTTTTTTTTGTATGTTCATCACTTTCCAGTGTACCTACTTAGGGCATATTCCTCCACTTCTTCTTTATTAGTCCCTTAATGTTTACTGTGGAGCATAAAATGGTGTCGGGGGCATAACTGTATGTGGCGCAGGGACTTGCAGTGAGCTAAATGGATTTAAATCCAATATATGAGCCATAGGGTACATCTGGGCATTATACACAGGTGCAGCAGTATAAACTTCTGGAAATCTGGTGAGTTTTGATCTGAGAAGTACGGAAAAGGTCAGACTGCCTCACCTGCCATAGACTTTTTACTCCTGAGTTTTGGCTATAAAAATTATTAGAATAATGCAAAGAAGATATTTGAAACATAATCTTTGTATTTTTCATATACTTTATACAATCAAAACTCTGCTACAAATGTTAATATGACAGGAAAGGCTCTGCTTCACCTGCCTCACCCCACCGCATGTCACTTATGTGGCATAATGTGTGATGGGCATTACAGTGTCTGGCATAACGTGTAATAGGCATTATGATGTATGGCATAATGTGGAATGGGCATTATGATGTGTGGCATAATGTTTAATAGGTGTTATGGTGTTTGGCTTAATGTGGAATGGGCATTATGATGTGTGGCATAACGTGTAATAAGCGTTACGGTGTGTGGAATAATGTGTAATAGGCATTATGATGTGTGGCATAATGTGGAATGGGCATTAAGGTGTGTTGTGCTTGGACCTTTTGGACCTTATGTTAATATTGTTGCTTCAGTATAGGACAGTGGTTCTCAAATTATGGGGAAGATGTACTAAGCAGTGATAAGAGCGGGGAAGTGAGCCAGTGGAGAAGTTGCCCATGGTAACCAATCAGTTGCTCTGTATATATTTATAGTATGCAAATTCTAAATGTTACATCAATGCTGATTGGTTGCCATGGGCAACTTGTCCAGTGGCTCACTTTTCCACTATTTTCACTGCTTAGTATATCTGTCCTTGTGTGCCGTGGCACCGTGGGGTTCCTTGTGACTCTTGCAGGGGTACCTTGGATTGGTGGTCCAGGACCAATTCAAATTATTTATGGTCAACGTTATAAGCAAAACCAGTGCTGGTGGCTGTCAATCATAAAATATTTGGAGAAACAGAAGTGAATCTTGTCCCTCACCTCATAATTGAACCTAAGGATGACATATAAACACAATTTACTTAATATATTTCTTTCTAAATTTCTCAACGAGAAACTGTTGGCCTAGGGGTGCCGTGGAAAAATATTCTGATGCTATAGTACGCCTTGATTTCAAAAACTTTGGGAACCACTGGTAGAGGAACTGATATCTCTTCAGGGGAGGCCAGGTTTTCCAAGTTGGAACACATGTAGTTTGGAGCCTTTTTACACATGCTTTTGATCAGGGGTTCTCAAACTCGGTCCTCAGGGGCGCACACAGTGCATGTTTTGCAGGTCTCCTCACAGAATCACAAGTGAAATAATTAGCTTCACCTGTGGACCTTTTAAAATGTGTCTGTGAGTAATTAATACACCTGTGCACTTGCTGGGTTACCTGCAAAACATGCACTGTGTGCGCCCCTGAGGACCGAGTTTGAGAACCCCTAGTTTTGATGGTATGAGTAGAAAGGCCTGTGAGACAGTGCTGTAATATCTGCCTGATCTGCTGCACTTGTGCTTTGATGCAGCCCCAAAATGTTTGGAGGAATCAAAATGCTGACTCTGACTTTTTGCTATGGGTTTTGGTGAGTGCCCTCTCCTCCATCTAATGGAATAAAAGCTTGTATAGAGCATGTGTTGGCGCTGTTGGAAATAATTGATCATTTAAATGCTGAGAGTTTTCTATTTTTCAAACACATACATGCATACATTCACTCATACACACATAATAAAAAATTATATATATATATATATATATATATATATATTAGAGATGAGCGCCTGAAATTTTTCGGGTTTTGTGTTTTGGTTTTGGGTTCGGTTCCGCGGCCGTGTTTTGGGTTCGAACGCGTTTTGGCAAAACCTCACCGAATTATTTTTGTCGGATTCGGGTGTGTTTTGGATTCGGGTGTTTTTTTCCAAAAACACTAAAAAACAGCTTAAATCATAGAATTTGGGGGTCATTTTGATCCCAAAGTATTATTAACCTCAAAAACCATAATTTACACTCATTTTCAGTCTATTCTGAATACCTCACACCTCACAATATTATTTTTAGTCCTAAAATTTGCACCGAGGTCGCTGTGTGAGTAAGATAAGCGACCCTAGTGGCCGACACAAACACCGGGCCCATCTAGGAGTGGCACTGCAGTGTCACGCAGGATGTCCCTTCCAAAAAACCCTCCCCAAACAGCACATGACGCAAAGAAAAAAAGAGGCGCAATGAGGTAGCTGTGTGAGTAAGATTAGCGACCCTAGTGGCCGACACAAACACCGGGCCCATCTAGGAGTGGCACTGCAGTGTCACGCAGGATGTCCCTTCCAAAAAACCCTCCCCAAACAGCACATGACGCAAAGAAAAAAAGAGGCGCAATGAGGTAGCTGACTGTGTGAGTAAGATTAGCGACCCTAGTGGCCGACACAAACACCGGGCCCATTTAGGAGTGGCACTGCAGTGTCACGCAGGATGTCCCTTCCAAAAAACCCTCCCCAATCAGCACATGATGCAAAGAAAAAGAAAAGAAAAAAGAGGTGCAAGATGGAATTATCCTTGGGCCCTCCCACCCACCCTTATGTTGTATAAACAAAACAGGACATGCACACTTTAACCAACCCATCATTTCAGTGACAGGGTCTGCCACACGACTGTGACTGATATGACGGGTTGGTTTGGACCCCCCCCAAAAAAGAAGCAATTAATCTCTCCTTGCACAAACTGGCTCTACAGAGGCAAGATGTCCACCTCATCTTCACCCTCCGATATATCACCGTGTACATCCCCCTCCTCACAGATTATCAATTCGTCCCCACTGGAATCCACCATCTCAGCTCCCTGTGTACTTTGTGGAGGCAATTGCTGCTGGTCAATGTCTCCGCGGAGGAATTGATTATAATTCATTTTAATGAACATCATCTTCTCCACATTTTCTGGATGTAACCTCGTACGCCGATTGCTGACAAGGTGAGCGGCGGCACTAAACACTCTTTCGGAGTACACACTTGTGGGAGGGCAACTTAGGTAGAATAAAGCCAGTTTGTGCAAGGGCCTCCAAATTGCCTCTTTTTCCTGCCAGTATAAGTACGGACTGTGTGACGTGCCTACTTGGATGCGGTCACTCATATAATCCTCCACCATTCTATCAATGTTGAGAGAATCATATGCAGTGACAGTAGACGACATGTCCGTAATCGTTGTCAGGTCCTTCAGTCCGGACCAGATGTCAGCATCAGCAGTCGCTCCAGACTGCCCTGCATCACCGCCAGCGGGTGGGCTCGGAATTCTGAGCCTTTTCCTCGCACCCCCAGTTGCGGGAGAATGTGAAGGAGGAGATGTTGACAGGTCGCGTTCCGCTTGACTTGACAATTTTGTCACCAGCAGGTCTTTCAACCCCAGCAGACCTGTGTCTGCCGGAAAGAGAGATCCAAGGTAGGCTTTAAATCTAGGATCGAGCACGGTGGCCAAAATGTAGTGCTCTGATTTCAACAGATTGACCACCCGTGAATCCTTGTTAAGCGAATTAAGGGCTGCATCCACAAGTCCCACATGCCTAGCGGAATCGCTCCCTTTTAGCTCCTTCTTCAATGCCTCCAGCTTCTTCTGCAAAAGCCTGATGAGGGGAATGACCTGACTCAGGCTGGCAGTGTCTGAACTGACTTCACGTGTGGCAAGTTCAAAGGGCATCAGAACCTTGCACAACGTTGAAATCATTCTCCACTGCACTTGAGACAGGTGCATTCCATCTCCTATATCGTGCTCAATTGTATAGGCTTGAATGGCCTTTTGCTGCTCCTCCAACCTCTGAAGCATATAGAGGGTTGAATTCCACCTCGTTACCACTTCTTGCTTCAGATGATGGCAGGGCAGGTTCAGTAGTTTTTGGTGGTGCTCCAGTCTTCTGTACGTGGTGCCTGTACGCCGAAAGTGTCCCGCAATTTTTCTGGCCACCGACAGCATCTCTTGCACGCCCCTGTCGTTTTTTAAAAAATTCTGCACCACCAAATTCAAGGTATGTGCAAAACATGGGACGTGCTGGAATTTGCCCATATTTAATGCACACACAATATTGCTGGCGTTGTCCGATGCCACAAATCCACAGGAGAGTCCAATTGGGGTAAGCCATTCCGCGATGATCTTCCTCAGTTGCCGTAAGAGGTTTTCAGCTGTGTGCGTATTCTGGAAAGCGGTGATACAAAGCGTAGCCTGCCTAGGAAAGAGTTGGCGTTTGCGAGATGCTGCTACTGGTGCCGCCGCTGCTGTTCTTGCGGCGGGAGTCCATACATCTACCCAGTGGGCTGTCACAGTCATATAGTCCTGACCCTGCCCTGCTCCACTTGTCCACATGTCCGTGGTTAAGTGGACATTGGGTACAACTGCATTTTTTAGGAGACTGGTGAGTCTTTTTCTGACGTCCGTGTACATTCTCGGTATCGCCTGCCTAGAGAAGTGGAACCTAGATGGTATTTGGTAACGGGGGCACACTGCCTCAATAAATTGTCTAGTTCCCTGTGAACTAACGGCGGATACCGGACGCACGTCTAACACCAACATAGTTGTCAAGGACTCAGTTATCCGCTTTGCAGTAGGATGACTGCTGTGATATTTCATCTTCCTCGCAAAGGACTGTTGAACAGTCAATTGCTTACTGGAAGTAGTACAAGTGGGCTTACGACTTCCCCTCTGGGATGACCATCGACTCCCAGCGGCAACAACAGCAGCGCCAGCAGCAGTAGGCGTTACACGCAAGGATGCATCGGAGGAATCCCAGGCAGGAGAGGACTCGTCAGACTTGCCAGTGACATGGCCTGCAGGACTATTGGCATTCCTGGGGAAGGAGGAAATTGACACTGAGGGAGTTGGTGGGGTGGTTTGCGTGAGCTTGGTTACAAGAGGAAGGGATTTACTGGTCAGTGGACTGCTTCCGCTGTCACCCAAAGTTTTTGAACTTGTCACTGACTTATTATGAATGCGCTGCAGGTGACGTATAAGGGAGGATGTTCCGAGGTGGTTAACATCCTTACCCCTACTTATTACAGCTTGACAAAGGGAACACACGGCTTGACACCTGTTGTCCGCATTTCTGGTGAAATACCTCCACACCGAAGAGCTGATTTTTTTGGTATTTTCACCTGGCATGTCAACGGCCATATTCCTCCCACGGACAACAGGTGTCTCCCCGGGTGCCTGACTTAAACAAACCACCTCACCATCAGAATCCTCCTGGTCAATTTCCTCCCCAGCGCCAGCAACACCCATATCCTCCTCATCCTGGTGTACTTCAACACTGACATCTTCAATCTGACTATCAGGAACTGGACTGCGGGTGCTCCTTCCAGCACTTGCAGGGGGCGTGCAAATGGTGGAAGGCGCATGCTCTTCACGTCCAGTGTTGGGAAGGTCAGGCATCGCAACCGACACAATTGGACTCTCCTTGTGGATTTGGGATTTCAAAGAACGCACAGTTCTTTGCGGTGCTTTTGCCAGCTTGAGTCTTTTCAGTTTTCTAGCGAGAGGCTGAGTGCTTCCATCCTCATGTGAAGCTGAACCACTAGCCATGAACATAGGCCAGGGCCTCAGCCGTTCCTTGCCACTCCGTGTGGTAAATGGCATATTGGCAAGTTTACGCTTCTCCTCCGACAATTTTATTTTAGGTTTTGGAGTCCTTTTTTTACTGATATTTGGTGTTTTGGTTTTGACATGCTCTGTACTATGCCATTGGGCATCGGCCTTGGCAGACGACGTTGCTGGCATTTCATCGTCTCGGCCATGACTAGTGGCAGCAGCTTCAGCACGAGGTGGAAGTGGATCTTGATCTTTCCCTAATTTTGGAACCTCAACATTTTTGTTCTCCATATTTTAATAGGCACAACTAAAAGGCACCTCAGGTAAACAATGCAGATGGATGGATTGGATACTAGTATACAATTATGGACGGGCTGCCGAGTGCCGACACAGAGGTAGCCACAGCCGTGAACTACCGCACTGTACTGTGTCTGCTGCTAATATATAGACTGGTTGATAAAGAGATAGTATACTCGTAACTAGTATGTATGTATAAAGAAAGAAAAAAAAACCACGGTTAGGTCACTGGTATATACAATTATGGACGGGCTGCCGAGTGCCGACACAGAGGTAGCCACAGCCGTGAACTACCGCACTGTACTGTGTCTGCTGCTAATATATAGACTGGTTGATAAAGAGATAGTATACTCGTAACTAGTATGTATGTATAAAGAAAGAAAAAAAAAACCACGGTTAGGTCACTGGTATATACAATTATGGACGGGCTGCCGAGTGCCGACACAGAGGTAGCCACAGCCGTGAACTACCGCACTGTACTGTGTCTGCTGCTAATATATAGACTGGTTGATAAAGAGATAGTATACTCGTAACTAGTATGTATGTATAAAGAAAGAAAAAAAAACCACGGTTAGGTCACTGGTATATACAATTATGGACGGGCTGCGGAGTGCCGACACAGAGGTAGCCACAGCCGTGAACTACCGCACTGTACTGTGTCTGCTGCTAATATATAGACTGGTTGATAAAGAGATAGTATACTCGTAACTAGTATGTATGTATAAAGAAAGAAAAAAAAACCACGGTTAGGTGGTATATACAATTATGGACGGGCTGCCGAGTGCCGACACAGAGGTAGCCACAGCCGTGAACTACCGCACTGTACTGTGTCTGCTGCTAATATATAGACTGGTTGATAAAGAGATAGTATACTCGTAACTAGTATGTATGTATAAAGAAAGAAAAAAAAACCACGGTTAGGTCACTGGTATATACAATTATGGACGGGCTGCCGAGTGCCGACACAGAGGTAGCCACAGCCGTGAACTACCGCACTGTACACTGGTTGATAAAGAGATAGTAGTATACTCGTAACAACTAGTATGACGACGGTATAAAGAATGAAAAAAAAACCACGGTTAGGTGGTATATAATACAATTATGGTTGGACGGACTGCCTGCCGAGTGCCGACACAGAGGTAGCCACAGCCGTGAACTACCGCACTGTACACTGGTTGATAAAGAGATAGTAGTATACTCGTAACAACTAGTATGACGACGGTATAAAGAATGAAAAAAAAACCACGGTTAGGTGGTATATAATACAATTATGGTTGGACGGACTGCCTGCCGAGTGCCGACACAGAGGTAGCCACAGCCGTGAACTACCGCACTGTACACTGGTTGATAAAGAGATAGTAGTATACTCGTAACAACTAGTATGACGACGGTATAAAGAACGAAAAAAAAAACACGGTTAGGTGGTATATATTATAATACAATTATGGATGGACGGACTGCCTGCCGAGTTCCGACACAGAGGTAGCCACAGCCGTGAACTACCGCACTGTACACTGGTTGATAAAGAGATAGTAGTATACTCGTAACAACTAGTATGACGACGGTATAAAGAACGAAAAAAAAACCACGGTTAGGTGGTATATATTATAATACAATTATGGATGGACGGACTGCCTGCCGAGTTCCGACACAGAGGTAGCCACAGCCGTGAACTACCGCACTGTACACTGGTTGATAAAGAGATAGTAGTATACTCGTAACAACTAGTATGACTATGACGACGGTATAAAGAAAGAAAAAAAAAACCACGGTTAGGTGGTATATAATACAATTATGGATGGACGGACTGCCTGCCGAGTGCCGACACAGAGGTAGCCACAGCCGTGAACTACCGCACTGTACTGTGTCTGCTGCTAATATAGACTGGTTGATAAAGAGATAGTATACAATACTACTAATATACTGGTGGTCAGGCACTGGTCACCACTAGTCACACTGGCAGTGGCACTCCTGCAGCAAAAGTGTGCACTGTTTAATTTTAATATAATATTATTTATCATGTACTCCTGGCTCCTGCTATAACAACCTGCAGTGCTCCCCAGTCTCCCCCACAATTATAAGCTTTATATACAATACATTGATGTGCAGCACACTGGGCTGAGCAGTGCACACAGACTGAGTCACTGTGTGACTGTGTATCGTTTTTTTCAGGCAGAGAACGGATATATTAAATAAAACAAACAACTGCACTGTCTCTGGTGGTCACTGGTCACTGTGGTCGTCAGTCACTAAACTCTGTCTGCACTCTGCACTCTCTTCTAATCTACAGTATCACAGCAATCTCTCTCTCTCTCTCTCTTCTAAATCTAATCTAAATGGAGAGGACGCCAGCCACGTCCTCTCCCTATCAATCTCAATGCACGTGTGAAAATGGCGGCGACGCGCGGCTCCTTATATAGAATCCGAGTCTCGCGAGAATCCGACAGCGTCATGATGACGTTCGGGCGCGCTCGGGTTAACCGAGCAAGGCGGGAAGATCCGAGTCGCTCGGACCCGTGAAAAAAAAAGTGAAGTTCGTGCGGGTTCGGATTCAAAGAAACCGAACCCGCTCATCTCTAATATATATACTCTGCAACAATGGCTTGGCACTCTGGACAATGTGGAAATAAATGTGGTGCCCTCCCCACGTGCACTATTTTACACGTTTGTAACCACGTCCTGACGAAAAGGCCAGAGGGCCTTTGTCACAACTGAGGGCCTGAGCTGACGGGAGGCAGCCTCAGTTGTAGGGGCTGAGATGTACCGGAACCTGGGAGGTTGTATCAGACCCCTGGACATGTAAGTAACATGAATAATAACTGCCCGAAGGCGTGACCACGACAACTTGGATAAAAGTCAATGATGTTTATTATGACAACTCCGCAACACAGCAGCAGTAAAAGAAAACGTAAAAGTCAGCAAAGAATAAATACAGTTCCTGGGTACTACAGGATGGCAGGAGCCACAGGGCACTGGTAGTGTGAGATAGTTCTTATGATCTTCTAGATGGAAAGTCCTTACCAGGCCCGACTGTAGCAATGGAGATAACCCAGGATTGTGCCAGCTGGTGTTCCAGGAAAAGCTGGGTTGCTGAAAATAAAACAGCTGCTGTGGATACTGGCTGGAACCAGACTGTTGTTAGCACGGAGTGGATACTGGCTGGAACCAGTTAAATAATAAATGAACTTGGGAGCGATGAAATATGAACTGAAATGTAGAACTTGAGAGCGGAGAAATAATAATACCGGTGGAGAGTGGTAAAGTGTAGAAAGGACACCGGCCCTTTAAGGGAAGCTGTACTCTGCTGGAAGCTGAGCTGGAAGCAGGTAATGTTGTAGCTGGAAACAGATGAATCCACAATGGATTGGAGAGTCAGGCTACACCGCAGGTGGAATGCTGGTGCGGGTCTCTATGGTGGAAGTCTTGAGACAGGAGCTGGAACCTGGAAGACAATCACAGGAGAGAGACAAACAGGAACTAGGTTTGACAACCAAAGCACTGACGCCTTCCTTGCTCAGGCACAGTGTATTTATACCTGCAGCAAGGAAGGGATTGGCTAGACAATTATGCAGATTATCAATACTGAGAACAGATTGGTGGAAATGATCAGCTGACAGGATCCAAGATGGCTGCGCCCATGCAGACACTTGGAGGGAAGTTTGGTTTGTAATCCATGTGGTAATGAAAACAGTAATGGCGGCGCCGGCCACCGGAGACAGGAGGCGCCAGGCTGACAGATGCACATCCAACCACGCGGACACAGCGGAGGCCGCGGCTGACGTAATCGCCACTCAGACACTCTGCATGCAGAAGTTCAGGGACGGCGGCGGAGGCCGCGGGAGACGCCATGCCAGGTGTAATATGGCGTCCACTGTGACAGCGTCCCAGAGTGACAGGAGAGGATACAGGAATGTACACATCAGGATAACAGATGGAATCCGGTCCTGGAGCGCTGAGCCAGCCTTAGGAGGCATCTGATGGGTAAGAAATGGCGTCCAGATACCCGGATCGTGACAGCCTTGAAACGTTGATGACGATTTAATATGGAGTTTCACTAAAGGAATTTATATTGAAGAATTTGGAGTGCCGCCCTTTATTCTTATTCATAAGAATTAAGTAACTATATAATTTTTTTTTTTTTTTTTACAGCAGTCATCACGTCCCCATATCAGTAGCCACACTCCCTGCAGTGGCACATAATAGGCCCTTCAGAAAGTTCAGCTCCAGGCCCATTAGGACCTTAATCTGGCACTGTATATATGTATATATTGTCACGATCCGGGTATCTGGACGCCATTACTTACCCTTCAGATGCCTCCTAAGGCTGGCTCAGCGTTCCAGGACCGGATTCCGCTGTTCCTGAGTTTCCACATGCAGAATGTCAGAGTGGTGATTTCATCAGCCGCGGCCTCCGCTGTGCCCGCGTGGTTAAATGTGCGCTTGTCAGTCTGGCGTCTCCTGTCTCCTGTGGCCGGCGTCGCCATTACTGTTTCAATTCTCACATGGATTACAAACCAAACTTCCCTCCAAGTGTCTGCATGGGCGCAGCCATCTTGGATTTTGTCATCTGATTATTTCCACCAATCTGCTGTCTGCATTGTTGATTTGCATAATTGCCTAGCCAACCCCTTCCTTGCTGCAGGTATAAGTATGCTGTGCCTGAGCAAGGAAGGCGTCAGTGCTTTGGTTGTCTAACCTAGTTCCAGTTTGTCTCTCTCCTGTGGTTGTCTTCCAGGTTCCAGCTCCTGTCTCCAGACTTCTGCTATAGAGACCCGCACCAGCATTCCATCTGCGGTGTAGCCTGACTCTCCGATCCATTCTGGACTCACCTGTTTCCAGTTACAACAATCACCTGCTTCCAGCCCAGCTTCCAGCAGTGTACAGATTCTCTTAAAGGGCCGGTGTCCTTTCTGCAGTTTACCACTCTCCACCGGTATTATTATTTCACCGCTCTCAAAGTCCAAACTTCATCAATCACCTGCTTCCAGCCCAGCTTCCAGCAGTGTACAGCTTCTCTTAAAGGGCCGGTGTCCTTTCTGCAGTTTACCACTCTCCACCGGTATTATTATTTCACCGCTCTCAAACTCCAAACTTCATTATTATTTCATCGCTCTCAAGTTTGTTTATTATTTAACTGGTTCCAGCCAGTATCCACTCCATACCAACAACAGTCTGGTTCCAGCCAGTATCCACAGCAGCCGTTTTATCTTCAGCAACCCAGCCTTTCCTGGAACACCAGCTGGTACGATCCTGGGTTCTCTCCATTGCTACAGTCAGGTCTGGTAAGGACTTTCCAACTAGAAGATTATAAGAACTGTCTCACCCTACCAGTGCCTGTGGCCCTTGCCACCCTGTAGTACCCAGGAATTGTATTTATCCTCTGTTGACTTTTATGTTTCCTTTACTGCTGCTGTGTTACGGAGTTTGTCATAATAAACATCATTGACTTTTATCCTGGTTGTCGTGGTCACGCCTTCGGGCAGTTATTCTACATGTTACTTACATGTCTAGGGGTCTGATACAACCTCCCAGGTTCCGTTACATCTCAGCCCCTACAACTGAGGCTGCCTCCCGTCAGCTCAGGCCCTCAGTTGTGACAGTAAGCACTGACCTAATGAATCCAGCCGGAGACCAGGATCAAGCGGCCAGGCCAATGCAAGAACTGGCAGCCCGACTTGAACATCAGGAGGCTGCACAGGGCCACATCATCCGCTGTCTCCAGGATCTCTCTACACGGCTGGATGGGATTCAAACGACCCTCCGTGGACCTGGCACGTCCGGTGCGTCCACTACAGTGACACCAGCTGTAACCCCACCCACCTTACCCATTTCCAGTCCACATCTTCATCTTCCAACGCCAGCAAAATTTGATGGATCTCCAAGGTTCTGCAGGGGATTTCTCAATCAATGTGAAATCCACTTTGAGCTTCTACCTGGCAATTTCTTCAGTGACCGTACCAAAATTGCCTATATCATCTCCCTTCTCAGTGGCTCAGCCCTTGACTGGGCATCACCTTTATGGGAGAAGTCTGATCCCCTGCTATCCTCCTATACTGACTTTGTAGCTACATTCAGGCGCATCTTCGACGAGCCAGGCCGGATAACATCTGCTTCATCTGAGATTCTCCGTTTACGCCAGGGAACACGTACTGTGGGACAGTATCTTATACAGTTTAAAATCCTGGCATCCGAACTGGCATGGAACGACGAGGCCCTGTATGCTGCATTCTGGCATGGCTTATCAGAACGCATCAAGGATGAGTTAGCTACCAGAGACTTGCCCTCTAAGTTGGATGAGCTAATTTCTCTTTGCACGAAGGTTGATCTACGTTTCAGAGAGAGAGCAACCGAGCGAGGAAGACCATCTACTCCTAAATCTTCTGCTCCTCCTCCTCATCAACCATCTCCATCCCAGGATGAGCCTATGCAAATTAGTCGTTCCCGTCTATCTCCCGCTGAGCGCCGAAGACGTCTCTCTGAGTCTCTCTGTCTCTACTGTGCAGCTCCGTCGCACACTATCAATGCCTGTCCCAAACGTCCGGGAAACTCCAGATCCTAGCTCGCCAAGGAGAGGGCCGGCTAGGAGTAATGATCTCCTCTCCATCTCCTCATGACTGTAACCTCCCAGTGTCGCTCCAAATTGCTCAACGTTACAGGAACGTCATTGCCCTCCTTGATTCCGGAGCAGCTGGGAATTTCATAACCGAAGCTTATGTTAAACGGTGGTCCCTACCCACCGAGAGACTGTCCTCGTCCATCTCTTTGACTGCCGTGGATGGCAGCAAGATTTTTGACGCAGTCATTTCCTTAAGGACTCTTCCAGTTCGTCTGAGAGTGGGAGTTCTTCATTCTGAGTATATTTCTTTTTTAGTGATTCTAAGAGCCACACATCCAGTGGTTTTAGGCCTTCCATGGCTCCGTCTCCACAACCCATCAATTGACTGGACGACTACGCAAATACTGGCATGGGGTCCCTCCTGTGCTGAGACTTGTTTAGCCAAAGTTCTTCCTGTTTGTTCTTCCTTCCCCAGGTCATCTGATGTTCCGCCTCCTCCATATCAAGACTTCACGGACGTGTTCAGTAAAGCCTCTGCTGATATCCTTCCTCCTCATAGAGAATGGGACTGCCCAATCGACCTCATTCCAGGGAAGGTTCCACCGCGAGGCCGAACTTATCCGTTGTCTCTGCCTGAGACACACTCCATGGAAGAGTACATCAAAGAGAACCTGGCGAAGGGTTTCATCCGACCATCTTCTTCTCCAGCCGGCGCAGGCTTCTTCTTCGTTAAGAAGAAAGACGGTGGTCTGCGTCCGTGCATCGACTACAGAGGTCTGAACGACATTACCGTCAAGAACCGATACCCTTTACCCCTGATTACCGAGCTCTTTGATAGAGTTAGTGGTGCAACTATTTTCACAAAGCTGGACTTGAGGGGTGCCTACAATCTCATCCGAATCCGTGAGGGTGACGAGTGGAAGACCGCCTTTAACACCCGTGACGGACATTATGAGTACCTCGTCATGCCCTTCGGATTGAGCAATGCTCCAGCAGTCTTCCAGCACTTCGTGAATGATATTTTCAGGGACATCTTGTACCGCTATGTCGTGGTTTATCTAGACGACATCCTCATCTTTGCTAATAATCTCGAAGATCATCGTTTCTGGGTAAAAGAGGTTCTTTCCCGTCTCCGTGTCAATCACCTCTATTGTAAATTGGAGAAGTGTGTGTTTGAAGTTAAAACCATTCCGTTTCTAGGTTACATTGTGTCCGGTTCCGGACTAGAGATGGATCCTGAGAAACTCCAAGCAATCCAGAATTGGCCTATACCCTTAAGCCTCAAAGGGGTCCAGAGGTTCTTAGGGTTCGCCAATTATTATAGAAAATTTATACGAGACTTTTCCACCATCGTGGCGCCTATCACTGCATTAACCAAGAAAGGTGCTAATCCGTCCAAGTGGTCCGAGGAAGCTACACAGGCCTTTCACCTTCTGAAGCAACGGTTCATCTCTGCACCAGTTCTGAAACAGCCCGACACCGACTCTCCTTTTATCTTAGAGGTAGATGCCTCCTCCGTTGGAGTAGGAGCAGTGTTATCCCAGAGGGCCAAAGATGGACATCTACATCCTTGCAGTTTCTTCTCCCGGAAGTTCTCCCCAGCTGAGCGCAACTATGCCATTGGCGATCAGGAGTTGCTAGCCATCAAGCTCGCTCTGGAGGAGTGGAGATACCTGTTGGAGGGAGCTTCCCACTCAATCACCATACTTACCGACCACAAAAATCTTTTATATCTCAAAGGCGCACAATGTCTGAATCCTCGTCAGGCCAGATGGGCACTTTTCTTCTCTAGGTTTGACTTTAAACTCCAGTTCTGTCCGGGTTCTCAGAATCGTAAGGCCGATGCCCTTTCCCGCTCATGGGAGCAAGAAAATGAGTCCGAGTCTGCAGACAAGCATCCTATTATTAATCCGTTGGCATTCTCCACGGTAGGGATGGACTCTACGCCTCCACCAGGGAAAAGTTTTGTTAAGCCAGTTCTAAGGAAGAAGCTCATGCATTGGGCCCATGCTTCCCGTTTTGCTGGACATACAGGCATTCAGAAAACCCTTGAATTTATTTCTAGGTCCTACTGGTGGCCAACTCTGAAGAAGGACGTTATGGAATTTATTGCCTCCTGCCCAAAGTGTGCCCAACACAAAGTCTCCCGCCAGTCGCCTGCGGGGCAACTGGTTCCATTATCTGTTCCCCGTCGACCTTGGACCCATTTGTCGATGGACTTTGTTTCCGATCTACCTATTTGCAACAAGTTTAATACCATCTGGGTGGTAGTTGACCGGTTCACCAAGATGGCACATTTCATCCCTCTCACCGGTCTTCCGTCAGCTTCCAAGTTGGCTCAAGTGTTTATACAAGAGATCTTCCGACTTCACGGTCTTCCTGAAGAGATCATCTCGGATCGTGGAGTACAATTTGTAGCCAAATTTTGGCGAAGTTTGTGTCAAGCCCTCCAAGTCAAGTTAAAGTTTTCCACGGCTTACCATCCTCAGACCAATGGTCAAACCGAGAGGGTGAATCAGGACTTGGAGGCCTTCCTCCGTATATATGTGTCTTCCTCTCAAGATGACTGGGTTCAACTCCTTCCTTGGGCCGAGTTCAGCCACAACAATCAATACCATTCCTCATCTTCTTCTACACCATTCTTCATTAATTATGGATTCCACCCTAAAGTCCCAGAATTCCAACCGCTTCCCGCAACTTCTGTTCCAGCAGTGGATGTCACCTTGCGTCAGTTTTCAAATAACTGGAGGAACGTCCGCGCAGCCCTGCTTAAAGCCTCATTCAGGTATAAGAAGTTTGCCGATAGGAAGCGTAGAGCGGTTCCTGCTCTCAAGGTGGGTGATCGTGTGTGGCTGTCCACGAAGAATTTGAGGTTGAGAGTTCCCAGCATGAAATTTGCACCTCGCTACATCGGACCCTTCAAGACTGAACAAGTCATCAATCCTGTTGCCTACAGGTTACAGTTACCATCCTTCTTGAAAATACCCAGGACATTTCATGTTTCTTTGTTGAAACCGCTGATCCTGAATCGGTTTCATTCCGCACTTCCTCCAGCTCCCAAAGTTCAGACTCAACGGGGAGTCGAGTACGAGGTGGCCAAGATTTTGGACTCACGTTTCCGTTACGGTCAGTTACAATACCTCATTGACTGGAAGGGCTATGGTCCTGAAGAACGCTCTTGGACCAATGCCTCAGACGTCCATGCTCCTGCCTTGGTCCGAAATTTCCACGCAAAGTTTCCTTTAAAGCCTAAGAAGTGTCCTGGGGCCACTCCTAAAGGGGGGGGGGGTGCTGTCACGATCCGGGTATCTGGACGCCATTACTTACCCTTCAGATGCCTCCTAAGGCTGGCTCAGCGTTCCAGGACCGGATTCCGCTGTTCCTGAGTTTCCACATGCAGAATGTCAGAGTGGTGATTTCATCAGCCGCGGCCTCCGCTGTGCCCGCGTGGTTAAATGTGCGCTTGTCAGTCTGGCGTCTCCTGTCTCCTGTGGCCGGCGTCGCCATTACTGTTTCAATTCTCACATGGATTACAAACCAAACTTCCCTCCAAGTGTCTGCATGGGCGCAGCCATCTTGGATTTTGTCATCTGATTATTTCCACCAATCTGCTGTCTGTATTGTTGATTTGCATAATTGCCTAGCCAACCCCTTCCTTGCTGCAGGTATAAGTATGCTGTGCCTGAGCAAGGAAGGCGTCAGTGCTTTGGTTGTCTAACCTAGTTCCAGTTTGTCTCTCTCCTGTGGTTGTCTTCCAGGTTCCAGCTCCTGTCTCCAGACTTCTGCTATAGAGACCCGCACCAGCATTCCATCTGCGGTGTAGCCTGACTCTCCGATCCATTCTGGACTCACCTGTTTCCAGTTACAACAATCACCTGCTTCCAGCCCAGCTTCCAGCAGTGTACAGATTCTCTTAAAGGGCCGGTGTCCTTTCTGCAGTTTACCACTCTCCACCGGTATTATTATTTCACCGCTCTCAAAGTCCAAACTTCATCAATCACCTGCTTCCAGCCCAGCTTCCAGCAGTGTACAGCTTCTCTTAAAGGGCCGGTGTCCTTTCTGCAGTTTACCACTCTCCACCGGTATTATTATTTCACCGCTCTCAAACTCCAAACTTCATTATTATTTCATCGCTCTCAAGTTTGTTTATTATTTAACTGGTTCCAGCCAGTATCCACTCCGTACCAACAACAGTCTGGTTCCAGCCAGTATCCACAGCAGCCGTTTTATCTTCAGCAACCCAGCCTTTCCTGGAACACCAGCTGGTACGATCCTGGGTTCTCTCCATTGCTACAGTCAGGTCTGGTAAGGACTTTCCAACTAGAAGATTATAAGAACTGTCTCACCCTACCAGTGCCTGTGGCCCTTGCCACCCTGTAGTACCCAGGAATTGTATTTATCCTCTGTTGACTTTTATGTTTCCTTTACTGCTGCTGTGTTACGGAGTTTGTCATAATAAACATCATTGACTTTTATCCTGGTTGTCGTGGTCACGCCTTCGGGCAGTTATTCTACATGTTACTTACATGTCTAGGGGTCTGATACAACCTCCCAGGTTCCGTTACATCTCAGCCCCTACAACTGAGGCTGCCTCCCGTCAGCTCAGGCCCTCAGTTGTGACATATATTATATTATCCATCCATTGGAGGCTTAACTTTCCTATATGTCACACCTCTCCTATATTGCATGTGTGGCATCGGCAGGCAGCACGCACAGTCTGGGGGTGCCTGTGTGGTCATATGATACACCCCAATACAAAGGCTCCTCTGTGATAATTATATGCCTTTTGCTAGCAGTCTAATGCTGCCCTGAAAGCAGAAAGTGATTATTTACACCTTTGATTTATCTACTGCACATGTGCAAAGCTCCACCAGTAGCACTGGACCTCATGTAAAAAAGGCAACCGTTAATTTACATCACAATTGAGTGTTTCTCCCTGAGTGTCACTTTTAACACCCAATTGACTGGGAAGGTTCACTGTGCAGGGGGTTTTTTTTTAGGTTTTTTTTAATACCATGTACTGTACAATTTGCTGTGTGTTTATTAAAACTTTTAACATTAATGATAAACAGGTTAAAGTGAGCCGGAACGGGGCGGAACTGCGTTCCGTCAGTTCCACTTTGTTCCGTCTGCTCCTGCTCACCTAACCCGTTGTGTGCCGCCGCAGGGAGATGCCAGGCGCCCGCTGAGATCATGTTAACAGCGGGCGCCCGGCTCTCTCTTCACAGCGGCAACCTGAGGAAGGACTCTGGCTTCCGGCTTTGTCAGTGCGCGCTATGACGTCTCTCTCCTAGTGCTCAGGAGCGGACTCCGGAAGGACTGCAGCGGTCGGACGTGGGAGCAGGGCTTGGCGAGTATGGTGTTTTGTTTTTTAACATACGTGTGTGTATCTACTGGGGCAAGCTACTAGGGGGCTAACTACAAGGAGGCAAGCTACTGGGGGGAAAACTACAAGGAGGCTAATTTATGGGGGCAAACTACAAGGGGGCAAACTACTAGGGGCTAAATACAAGAGGGCAAGCTACTGGGGCAAATTACAAGGGGGCAAGCTACGGGGGGGCTAATTACTGAGGGCAAACTACTAGGGGGCTAAATACAAGGGGGAAAGCTACTGGGGAAAACTACAAGAGGGCAAGCTACTGGGGGCAAACTACAAGGGGGCTAACTACTGGGGGCAAACTACAAGGGGGCAAACTACTAGGGGGCTAAATACAAGGGGGCAAGCTACTGGGGCAAACTACAAGAGGGCAAGCTACTGGGGGCAAACTACAAGGGGGCTAATTACTGGGGGCAAACTACAGGGGGGCATTACTACTGTGGGCATAACTACAGGGACACATTACTACTGGGGGCATTACTACAGGGGGGCATAAATGCAGGGGTTAAACTACTGGGGGTATTACTACTGCGGGCATTACTACAGGGGGGCATAACTACAGGGGTTAACCTACTAGGGGCATTACTACAGAAGGGCATAACTACAGGGGCTAAACTAGTGGGAGCATTACTACTGGGGGCTAAACTACAAGGGGGCAAGCTACAACGTGGCTAAACTACTGGGGTCATAACTACTGGAGACATTACTACTTGGGGACAAACTACATGGGGCTAAACTAGTGGGAGCATTACTACTGGGGGCTAAACTACAAGGGGGCAAGCTACAACGTGGCTAAACTACTGGGGTCATAACTACTGGAGACATTACTACTTGGGGACAAACTACATGGGGCTAAACTACAGGGGCTAAACTACTGGGGGCATAACTGCAGGGGCTAAACTACAGGGGGTTATTACTATTGGGGGCTAAACTACATGTGGCAAACTACATGAGGACTAAGCTACAGGGGCTAAACTACTGTAGGGGCATTACCACTGGGGGCTAAACTACTGGGGTCTTAACTACTGGGGCTAAACTACAGTGGGCTAAATGACTGGGGGCATTACTACAGGCGACATTACTACTTGGGGCAATACTACACAGGGGCATTACCATTAAGGGCAGTACTAATGGGGGCACTACTAATGAGGGCATTGTAAAGGGGCATCACTCATGGGGACATAAGGGGCACTACTACTGGGGGCATTGCATAAGGGGCACCACTACTATGGGCTCTATATAAGGGGCACTACCAGTACAGTGGACATTGCATAAGGAGCACTACTACTGTGGACATTGTATAAGGGGTGCTACTTCTGTGGGCATTATGTGTATTAGGGGTGCTACTACTGTGGGCATTATTACTATTGTGTGACCACGCTCCTTTATTTTTGAGACCACGCCACGATACCTTTTTCGCATGGGCACCAGGGAGGGGTGAGTTCCACCACCTCTCTAGGACCACTTTAAGCACTGATGGTAAATCAAAGTATCAGTTACACTGATGTGTTATTTTAGTTCCAGCAGTATCTCCAGTTATGTCTGTAATAGTCTGCTGAGTGCTCATTGTTACGGACTGTAACAAAGCACACGGGTATAGCTTTCACCACCATTGCTTTGTTTTTCAGCCTCACAGTCAAGTGTGTCTGATTTATTATTGGAAGATAAACAGATCTGAAGTTGTTCTTGATGTGATCTGTGACTAATTACTAGAATATTTGTATTGCGATCAGAGACGGAGATTATTAGAAAAATGCAAACAATGTTTTAATTTGTTCCAAATGAGGCTCTGGATTTTACGGCTAATATGTAGAGAACATTGAATGGTTTTCCTGCTTCTCTCAGGTAATGAAATAAATAATAAAAAATAATTTGCTGATGTCTGGCCAAGTAATTCCTGATGCTGGTTATTTTAATTCTATTTTGAGATTAATGTGTTTTATATATAGCAAGGTTCTATTTCCAGCCATGTACTGTAACTCAGTGTAACCAATGTGACGTGGGTATGGCATACAAGCTAGACAGTGAAAAGATAGACGGTCATTAGGTCGACGCCATAAAGTCAACAGTTAAAAGTCCAACAGGGACAAACGTCTGACAGGGTCAAAAGTCCAACAGTCGAAAGGTCAAAAGGTCGACAGGGTCAAATGTCTGACAGGCAAAAGGTAGAGACAAATTTTTTGGTGTTATTTGGAGTTTTTAAACATTTTTCCCCCCAAAATTTGTTGAAATTTGTTCGCTTGCTGCGCTTCACTCGTTTGTGACATGGATAGTAAATGAAAAAGAAAGTTGTAAAAGCATGAAAAAAACCCTAAAAAAATATGTCGACCTTGTCGACCTTTTGAGTGTCGGACTTATGCCTGTCGTCCATATGGTGTCAATCTACTGAATTTTAACTGTCTATATATCAACTGCCTCCCTGTGACTTTTAAAGGATCTGAAAGAGAATTTCTTGCTTGTTTTGGCACTGAACATGCTCAGGAACCAAGTGTGCACTGATAATGATGACGGGTATGGAACCAAGCATACTAATAGTAGCAGTCTGCTCAAGGAGATGTGTACAGAGCACCTGATGCTGTTTGTGGACTGGTACCATTTAGCATTCACACACTGCATTCTGGAGGCAAACATCTATTAGAGGAAGGGCCCCACATGGAGCACCATTGCCATCTGGTCTGATGTTGCACATCTAAACAGGACAGAAACATCTGTAGACAAACAGTGGTAGTTCTTCAATCATTCCCCACCCCCAACAGGTATCCCCCCAGCACACTAAAAATTACCTGTGACAATACCTGAACCTATCTGGTAATAGAATTTCAGAGAAATTGGTCACATGCGTTTGCAAAGACATGTTTAGCTGTCTTTAGCATCTGTGCCGGACAGCATAACAGCCACATAGAACCATCGCTGCTGGCCACCTGCATGGCACACAACTTCAGCCAGTACCTGCTATACTGAATGTCATTACATTGGGATGGATGTATGCCCAATGAATTTATGTGAGAGGCAAAGAAGTAACATGAGAGAGTCAAAGAAAGTTCCATTTAGCAGATTTGGTTATACCTTTAGACATATCTAGTGTTTTGCATGCTTCTGGGATGATTTTAGATGTTGGGAGATACAAAGGTTTTTATCTGTTTGCAAAAAAAAATAAATATATATTAACCTACTGTAGCAACATTTGCAAGACCAAAAGAAAATCACCAATGATATTAAAACATTTATTTTAATTCATCTATTATTCATCTGCTTTTACATTTCATTTGAGATCTTTCTCATAAATTATATAAAAATATGTTTCCATTTTTTTTCACTGTATAAAATCCTTAAATAATAGTCCTGGCCAGGGCATGACAATTTTATTTTTCCTTGAGTGTATTAAGTCACCATATGAAAATGCATTTTATATATCAGTCGATGGAATTGGGCTTTAGCATTTAAACATTTTGCTCTTATGATCCAGATAGATTGCAGGAAGAATCTTTATTTTCCTTAATCCTCCTTCTCCAGGGCTTTGGACTGTAAGTATCATGTTCATTTGAATTATAGTTGCACCTGTATAAATGCATCTACATTTTGAGCCAATATACTTATTTCCAGATTGACCTTGTCATGAACTATTGCCGTCATACAGACTCATCTGGACTCCTCTATGTGTTATTCGGTGATGAAAAGTAATATAATATGTTTTTAATATTTACATCAGTCTTATATACATATTTTTTTTTAATTGCCCAACATTAGCCAATGCAAAGTAAAAATAAAATATATACTTTACATATACAGGATGCAGAAGATAACCATTTTGGCTCAATTGACTGATGCACTCTATCTATCTATCTATCTATCTATCTATCTATCTATCTATCTATCTATCTATCTATCTATCTCTTTATCTAGTTACAGTATTTATATTTTATATCATCTATGAATCCATTTTATCTATCTATCTATCTATCTAGATATATCTATATATATATATATTTATTTATTTATTGTCTATATCATAACTAAAGATAAGCGTTAGATGTTTTTAATTTTTATATTTGTATTTAATTTATGCACTTTTTGTATTTATTTTGCTAAAATATATTTTTCCTCCTGTGTTTGACATGGAAAAATAAATATTTGCCCAATAATATACTGTATATTAATGCCTAACTTGTGATATCTTTCTAGACCTCTTAAGTTTTAAATTCGATATTTGAATTCAATTTCTGTACTTGTCGGTTTACCAAACTACTATGATATACACAGTTAAAGTTTTGTTTCCTTGCGTTTATCAACCCGATTTTTTATTTTCCTCCCAAAAGCATACATTATTATGTCTAACGTGGGAGTTCTTGACACAGCATGACAACTCAATAACACACACTTATTGTCAGTTATATATCTTCATAAATCATAATGGAATTTTTCTCACAAGTTTGGCAATTCTCCAACGTCCTTTTACTTCCCATCATTTCACATGCATTCTAGAGCCATTTCCTTTACATTTTTTTCAAAAAATGAACAAGTTAAAAAAAAATCAACATAATATATATATTTTTTCAATGTCCTACCGCTAATTTTGCAAATGTAAATATATATATATATATATATATATATATATATATATATACATATATATATATATATATATATATATATATATATATTATACTGTATATATATTACATAACTGTAGTTGAATGTTACATGACTCAAAACTAACAAATGAACTCGGGAAGAATGAATAAACAAATTGAATGTCAATTTTTTCTGAAACTATCCTTGTCATTTAACCTTGCTAGGAAAAAAAAAGTGAATTTTATGTTTTTGAATAGAACTAAAATAGCTTATTTACCGAATTAACTTGTTGACTGTATATATTGCAGTCAACACTTGAAAACACTAACGTCTAAAAACTGAAGCTCTTGCATACTTTATAAGCATAGATTTCTGGAATATAAATCATTTAAAGTAAAATAACTCAATTCAAAATTAAACATGTCATTTTGGGAAGAGCTCAATGAAGTATAATAAATAAAGCGGCATGTTTATACACACACACATATATATATATATATATATATATATATATATATTTTTTTTTTTTATTGTAACAGGAATCTTGCTAGAATGTGCTCTGCTAAAAAAATTCCACCAACGACTGACTCCAGGCTTGTGCAAAAATGTCAAATACCTTTTATTCAGGTAGCTCAAAAACAAAGATATACATAAAACAAAGATCACTGTCTTTAGTATAAACTACCAGGGAGGTTAGGCCCTGCCTCACTCCCTCTTACTTAATAAGGAACCATTCAGGTCCCGGCATCCTGACACTAGTGGCCCAGTCCTCCGGATCCCACTGTCCCTAGCAGGCCTATCACCAGGACACTAACTGCCTTCAGGAGCCCTGACTCATGGGAGAGAATCTGCTTTAAACCCAGCACCCAGGTGCTGGCTGATGAAGCAGCTTCTTGGACCAAGAAGCCTATAAGACCTGGTCTAGGCCAAATGGAAGGGAACCCGGACCATCCACACTTCCCATCCACCCCCAGGACCCTGTGTGTAGCTTACAGGTGGCAAAGTACCTCTCCTGCCACCTACCCTTTCCCTCAGCTTTTCCTGGCTCAGAAAAGCGGCATGTGACGTTGGCAAGGTTTCACATTTGCCAATTATTTGGGGCTGACAAATCTTTGGGACATAACTTGAGCCTATACACCTGGGCTCCCAAGTTCCTCTCCCAAGTACACGTCCGAGGCCCTTTTAACTGGCCTTGGAATCTATTTACATTAAAGGTTTTTGGCACCGACTCCACTGTGCTACCTTCCATTTCCCTCCACTTTGGCATAGTGGCCAAAGTGGTCGTTTTAATGGACAACTTCCCATTGCCCACTAAACTTCCCCTTCTCTTCACCTTTCCACCTTTAGGGATGTTTCCCTTATCGGGCTCGGATTTACTGGCTACTGAGGAAGTTGCTTCATTCTTTTCTGGGTGTTTGTGACACCTGACCTTAACCAACTCTGGACTGGGGAAGGTTTTTAAGTTCACTTTGGGCCTAGTAGTCACCCCAGCCCTCACTGGTCTTGGCCTATATGGACAATTCCACCTTTTATGGCCCAGCTCTTGGCACCGGTAACACCTAGTCTCTGCCCTGACTTTAATTGTTCTGAGGTCATGGTCCAACTTTGCCCCCATCCTTTCCCTCAGAGTGAGTCATTGGTCCTGAGTCTCAGAAAGTCCTTTCATTTGTTGAACTTTTAGTGCTTCCTTCAGTCTTTCCAGCTTTGGTAACAGTTTCTTCATTAACGTGACTGCTTCGTCGTCCGATCTCCCATCTTTGACCCTAGTCACCGACTCCTGCCGTTCTATGACTGGCACATAACCCATTTTGAGTCTCTTGTCCAGGTCTCTTATTCGACTCCGTAGTTTAGGAATCTCCTTCACCGTTTCTTTTAGCTGGCTGTTACTTAGGGCCAGCTGTTGGAACTCTCCCCTTAAATTTTCCAGCTCTCGTGTCTCATATAGAGAACTCTCCCTGGGTAGAGCAACCTCAAAAATGGGACTCTGCACCTATTCCTCTGAGACAGGTTCTTGCTCTTTACTTAGTGTGTCCTTTATGAACTGTCCCAGTTCAGCAATTGGATCTTGAGCATCGTGGTGGATCATGCCGGGGTGCCCCAACCCCAAGATCGAAATCTTGCATCTTATCGTCCACATACATGAGTGGAACTCCTTCAGAAGCTGGTTCCTGGATGACTTCGGAAGTAGACTCCTGTATTGCCACTAGATTAGCTATGACTAGCTCACGTGGGCGAGACACCTCCAAAGGTACGGTCTTTGTCTGTGATTCATCAGAGAAAGTCTCACATGTGCACTGGATGTCCAGATCCTGGGATTCCAAGACCTCAACAGAAGCAATCTCCAGCTCAGATAAGACTTCCTGCTCTAGGATGGGCTCTTGAGTAGTCATCAAATTGCCATCTGTCCAGGTAGATTCCTGGGGTTCATCATTCTGACACAGATCCAGCAGATTAGAGGATTCTTGTTTTGGAGGTGGATGATCACTTGACATCAAGTAAACCTCTCCCAGCTCCATTACCGCTTCCTCCTCACTCCCTGTCAACTGAGGAGCAGCCGGGCATCCCACATCCTCATCTCGTGTCCCCATAAACACATCTTCTGTGAGCCCCTGTGGCTGCCATGCTCCATCTTGAACAGGTTCTACTGAACTCAAGGCTTTGTTCCACTCTTCACCCAAGCTACTACGACATTCTTTTTCCGGAGAATGAGGTGGTTCTGCTTCGGAGGAACTTCTCACTGCCGTCCCAGGGGTTAACAACAAAACACTGCCATCTGATGTGGCTCTCTCTTGCTGCTTGAAAAATTCCCGTGGATTTTCTGTGCGCTGCGCAATAATGGCTGCAGCTTCCTCCATGTTCTGGAATGGCAATACCAACTGAATGGACATTAATGACTGTAAATGCTCTACCTCTGAGGAAGGGCCCTCATTTCCACTTTCCAGGCAGATGGCCTTATTAGTGACATATTAGGGAGCCTTCCGGGCCTTAGGCATTGGCAGCTCTGGCTCAACTTTCCTGTTCCTTCTGGCTGGAACAGGGAATCCAGTATAGCCAGGTTCCAATACAGTATCGTACCATTCTTTCACAGCCTGCACCACCGTTGGCATCATTTCCCCTGAAGATGGCATCTCCATTTCGGCTGATAATGTCTCTGACCCAACCTTCGGCATAACGTCTTCAGCAATTGGTGTAGCTACGCCTGTGTCTGAACTGAAACTAGGCATAGCCAATAGGTTTAGCTGAGAAACCTCCCCCTGAAGCTCCGCCAAGTCTTGCGACAGAGTCTTATTGGAGAGTGTATCAAAGATCAATTCAATAGTTTATACCAAAAAAAAATTATTTACTAATACACAAAAGGTTAATAATAAAAAGTAGCTTAGCTTCGATAATGTGGAGTATCAGTAGTAGTGAATCAGCAGATCAATTTCTCACACGTTTCGCCCAATCATGGGCTTCATCAGGAGATTACATCATGTTGTACTGGGGTCCGACTTATACCCCTTTCAATTACATATCATTATGCAAATTACTTCCGGTTCGCGGTTGTTTTAAACTATTGAATTGAGCTTTAATAGCCTCTTCAAGGGCTGTCCAATTACCATTTCCTTGATGAAGACCTAGACACAGTACCTGTATTGATACGCAAAAATTATTTATTTATCTTGTACGCATGTAATTTTGTGTGAGAACTGAATTTAACCCTACATACGGAAAATTACTATGCTATATAGCGATTCTTTATGTCTCCTAATCACATTTAGATCCCAGTAGAGACCTGAACTAAAGAATGGGGGACTGATAAGCCTTATGTCAAGCCGTAATCCGGTACGCAACACTATTCTTGCGTGTGACAGAACTGATTGAAAAATACTACACCATGGTGGTAATTCCAAGTTGATCGCAGCAGGAATTTTGTTAGCAGTTGGGCAAAACCATGTGCACTGCAGGGGAGGCAGATATAACATGTGCAGAAAGAGTTAGGTTTGGGTGGGTTATTTTGTTTCTGTGCAGGGTTTATACTGGCTGCTTTATTTTTACACTGCAAATTAGATTACAGATTGAACACACCACACCCAAATCTAACTCTCTCTGCACATGTTAAATCTGCCTCCCCTGCAGTGCACATGGTTTTGCCCAACTGCTAACAAAATTCCTGCTGCGATCAACTTGGAATTACCCCCCATAGGCGCTCTCTTGTTTCTTCCTTTGTTTTTATATATGTATATATATATATATATATATATATATATTTATATTATAGTTGCTGCATTGTTTGCTGTATCTTCCAGGTTCCCCAATGGCTGAAACAACCACATCAGTCTCTCCTCTTACACGCAGCATGTCAAACAGGATAAGCAGGTGTTGATGTCCCTCGACTCTTTCTACAAAAACAAGTGAGGAGAAAGAAAACTAGATGTACAGCACACCTGAATATTGCGAGGTGTATACGTGACTTTTTCTGTCTCTTAAGCACTTGACAAATAACTTTATACCTCATTAAATGATTATTGTAGTACAAGCTTACTGATGAATAGTCATGAATTATATCTGTCCTACCCACTGAATGTTAATAGAGCACCCTGTGTAATTTGTAAATGACATCACATTTTGTCAGAAGTGATTTAAATTCAGCAGTCTAAAGAATCTGCACCAACCTCTCAACATAGTTACTGTAAATGCTAATAAATAGACAGGAACAGCTCTCAATCAAAACCATTGAAATAACGTAAAAACAATCATGGTTACAAACAAGCTACAGATGTGTCCAGTTATATTGTTGCCGTGATACATATGCATTGTGTATGTATCAGTAGCGGGATTTTGAGGTTGTGCGTACGCTCGCACCCATGATCCGGGTGTAGTATGGTATGCCGGTGGTCGGGCTCCCGGGGACCAGCATACCGGTGCCGGGAGCCCGACCGCCGGCTTACCGACAGTGTGGCGAGCGCAAATGAGCCCTGCTATTTTATTTTATTCTCCCTCCAGGGGGGTCGTGGACCCCAACGAGGGAGAATAAGTGTCGGTATGCCGGCTGTCGGGTTTCCGGCGCCGGTATACTGGGCGCCGGGATCCCGACGGCCGGCATACTGAAGACCACCCCCATGATCCATATGCACTGAATGGGAAACCCACGGATGCGAGCGTAAACAGCCTGGCATTTTATAGCGATGCCATGAGCATATGCCCGTTTGTATGCATCGTGCCAATGTTGCATATGGACATCTCTTTTTTTTCAGTTTTTTTGGGAGCTACTCATATAGCCAATGTGTGTGTGTGTGTGTGTGTGTATATATATATATATAGGCACAGCTCCTGACGAAGTCCTCCAGTGACGAAACGCGTTGGGCGTGGCCTACCTTCATGGATGATCTCTTGTCATTCGTTGAGCAACAGAGCTGGCGGTACCTCCGTGAAAAGGACACTGCTATCAGACTTAGCCGTACTGAAGTGGTAGTCATCGGACAATGTGGCTGAGTGCATAGTTTTAAACTTACATGTATGTGGATATTTTATATAAGTAAAGTGTTTTTTATTATTATTCACTGGTGCGCTCTCCTTATTCTGCCATATATATATCTATATCTATATACATATATATATTTATATATCCAAAACAATACCCCTATTTGCGCTATTAAAAATTAATTTCAACGTACGCAGCCTATTACCACTCCAGTCCCCTGTTGGTGAGAATTATAATGTAGATGTTATGCACACCAGTGCCTGCAGGAATGTACTGGTGTTTGAACTGTTATGCACACCAGTGCCTGCAGGAATGTACTGGTGTCTGAACAGAGAGGGATGCAAAACAAATGAACTCACAGACAGACTGGGAAATATGACATAACGTACACAGAAGGTGATAGGGTAACAAAACCAACACAGAGTGAACAGAGAAGCCCAGAGGCTAAGAAACTGGGTGTCTCCCTAGTATTAGAAATGCTCAGATGGAAAAAGCAAGATGTTGTGTTTTAATACGTAGAGAACCCGAAATGCTGTTGCTAAGGGCAACAGCAAAACCCTAAAGGGTTACCAACGGGTGTGGCAGTAAACTCCTTGGTCAGAGATGGAATAATAGACACAAGGAGAGTCTCCACAATCCTAATTCTCACTTGCAGGGCCCAGGTTCAGCTTACTGCCACTAAACTGACACATGGACGCCCTGCACAGTGAGAGAGGATTATGCAGGCAGGTCTGAAAGTACAGCCACAAACCTGCTGGGTTCACAGAATAGCAAAAGAACCTCAGCAGGCTAAATGACTGACTCCAGTCTTACTGCTAGGTCTGGATTGGCAGAGTGTAGTACCAAATCCCCAGGCCTATTTGCAGTAAGCAACAACAAATACAAAGCTACACAGTACTGGCTAACTTTCAGGAACTGACTAACCAACAAAGATTCAGCAGCATCTGCTTAACCTGAGAAGAGGCCTTATAAAGCAGGTGCTGTCCACGCCCCCCTCAGACCTCACAGACTGTGAGCACAAAAACCAGCACCGGATCCCCTGCCTGTAACCACTGCATAGCAAAAGACCCGAACCGGAGTATCAGCTGCGCTCAGGTTACTCCGCTAGCACTTGTCTCCCGGTTGCCATGACGACGTGGCAGCACAGGGCAGGAGACCCTAACAGTACCCCCCCTCTAACGAGGGGTCAAAGAACCCCTACCACCGGGTTTATCGGGGAACTGCGAGAAGAAAGAGCGTATCAGTCTGGGGGCATGAAGATCACAACTGCGCACCCACGACCGCTCCTCCGGGCCATACCCCTTCCAGTGCACCAAAAATGACAGCCGACCCCGAACCATCTTGGAGTCAAGAATCCTTTCAACAACAAACTCCCTCTGGCCACGTATCAGAAGAGGGGAAGGTCTTCCTCTGGAAGAAGGATTACTAATCGCCCGTTTTAAAAGGGAACAATGAAATGTTTTATTGATACCCAAAGAACGGGGCAGATCTAACTGAAATGCCACCGGATTGATAACCCTGGTGATCTTATAAGGGCCGATGAACCGGGGGCCTAACTTATGAGATGGCTGTCTCAACTTCAAATTCTTGGTAGACAACCAGACAAAGTCTCCTAATTTGAAGCTGCAGGGTCTTTTCCGCTTATCAAAAACCCTTTTGGTCACTAATGACACAGACACAAGGGCTTTCTTCACTTTCCTCCAAATACCTCTAAGGACCGAAACGACAGAGGAACCACCAGGCGTGGAGTCCAGGGGGTCAAAAGAATTGGCCTTAGGATGATGCCCATACACACAAAGGAAGGGAGAGATCCCTGTAGCAGAGTGAGCCGCGTTGTTATAGGCAAACTCCGCCATTGACAGATGAGCAACCCAGTCAGTCTGACACTTGGAGACATAACACCTGAGGAACTGCTCCAAGGACTGGTTCACCCTTTCAGTCTGCCCATTAGACTGCGGATGGTAGCCTGACGACAAGCTGACAGAAATCTGGAGATCGGAACAAAATGCCCTCCAGAATTTGGCCACAAACTGGGATCCGCGGTCAGAGACCACATCAAGTGGCAACCCGTGGAGACGCACAACATGCAGCATAAATAATTCAGACAGGCGTCTGGCCGATGGCAGCCCAACCAGTGGAACGAAGTGCGCCATCTTCGAAAACCTGTCAACGACAACCCAGATGGCTGTCATCCCCGAGGATTTGGGCAAGTCCACAACAAAATCCATTGAAATGTGGGTCCATGGCTTAGATGGAATAGAGAGTGGATGTAATGGGCCAACAGGAACCCCTCTAGGAGTCTTATTTCGGGCACAGATGTCACATGCCCGAACCCACTGATCCACATCCTTAGCCACCGAGGGCCACCACACCGCCCTAGATAGCAACTCCCGAGTTCTGGCAATACCCGGGTGACCTGCCGACTTCTTGGCATGGAATTCCAGGAACACTCGCTGTCTTAACCTAGGAGGCACAAACAAAAGACCTACCGGAAGGTCTGGAGGAGCCTGCTCCTGTGCTCTAAGGACTAATGACAAGAGGTCCTGGGTAATGCCCACTTTAATACATGATGGGGACACAATGGGCAACGGCTCCTCAGTGGTCTCCTGGATTGGAGCAAAACTCTGCGAGAGCGCATCAGCCTTGATGTTTTTTGACCCAGGGCGATATGTTATCAAAAAATTAAAGCGAGCAAAAAACAAAGCCCATCGTGCCTGCCTGGCATTGAGACGCTTCGCTGACTCTAAATATGCCAAATTCTTATGGTCGGTGAGAATTGAGACCACAAACTTAGCCCCCTCAAGCCAGTGTCTCCACTCCTCGAGTGCATCCTTAATAGCCAACAATTCCCGGTTACCCACGTCATAATTCATCTCGGCAGGCGAAAATTTACGGGAAAAGTAAGCACAGGGATGAAGGCGATTATCAGACACTCCCATCTGAGAGAGCACTGCCCCAATACCCATCTCAGAGGCATCCACCTCCACCACAAAAGGACGCTCTGGATCTGGGTGTCGCAGCACCTTGGCCGAGACAAATGCCCTTTTGAGACGGGCAAAAGCCGCTTTGGCCTCACGAGACCAGTGAGCAACATCCGCCCCTTTCTTAGTGAGTGCCACCAAGGGCGCCACTATAGACGAAAATCCAGCGATAAATCGTCTATAAAAATTTGCAAAGCCCAGGAAACGCTGAAGCGCCTTCAAACTAGTGGGCTGCACCCAATCCAGGACTGCCTGTACCTTGGAACCCTCCATTTGGAAACCTTCTGGGGAGATAATATATCCTAGAAATGCGATTTGCTGAACTTCAAATTCGCACTTCTCCAGCTTCGCCCCAAGCCGGTGGTCTCTGAGTTTCTGGAGGACTAAGCGTACATGCTTCCGATGTTCCTCCAGGGAATGGGAGAAGATTAGGATGTCATCTAAGTATACAACTAAGAATCTATCCAAATATTCCCTGAGCACATCGTTCATGAAATCCTGGAAGACTGCCGGGGCATTACAGAGCCCAAAAGGCATCACCAAATATTCATAATGCCCTGAGTGGGTATTAAAGGCAGTCTTCCATTCATCCCCCTCTCTTATTCGGATTAGATCGTACGCACCGCGTAGGTCAATCTTAGAAAAAATGGTGGCAGTACGAAGCTGGTCAAACAAGACCGAAATGAGAGGCAGTGGGTATGAGTTTTTAATCGTGATACGGTTCAATTCCCTGAAGTCGATGCAGGGTCGCAATGAACCGTCCTTTTTACCCACGAAGAAGAACCCCGACCCAACTGGAGACTGTGAAGGTCTGATAAATCCTTTAGCCAAGTTCTCCTGAATGTACTCTGCCATAGCCTGAGTCTCAGGACGTGACAGGGAGTACAACCTGCTCTTGGGAAGCTTAGCATTCGGCAACAAATCAATGGCACAGTCATAGGGGCGATGGGGAGGTAGTACCTCTGCAACTTTTTTGGAGAACACGTCCGCAAAATCTGCATAACACCCTGGCAATCCTGGCAAACTTAGCTGCGAGAGCCGGACTGGAAGGCTCAAGCAACTCCTGAAACAATCAGTACCCCAACTAAGAATCTCCCCAGAGACCCAGTCAAATTGAGGATTGTGGGCCCTTAACCAGGGTAACCCCAACACCAATGGGGCAAAAGTACAGACAGTCACATAAAAGGACAATTTTTCAGAGTGTGTGGCTCCAATAAACAAAGAAATCTGGCTAGTGCAAGAGGTAATTTTACCCTGGGATAATGGTTCCCCGTTTAACCCACAAATCTCAATTTCCGACGCCAAGGGTACTAAGGAAACAGAGTGTTTCAGGGCGAATTGGCGGTCCATAAAAACCCTGTCGGCCACACTGTCCACAAAGGTCTCAGTCTTGACAGTTTGACCGAGGATCTTCAAGGTCCCCGGAATGATAAAAGTCTTCTTGGGAAATTCTGACTTCTGGCCTGACAGGATATTTCCCATCACCCTCAGGCCCTGAAGTTTTCTGGCTTTTCTGGGCATGATACTACCACATGACCCTTATTCCCACAGTACAAACACAACCCCTGCTGTCTCCTCCGCGTCTTCTCACGCGAGGAGAGGCGGGTAGCCCCAATCTGCATAGGCTCCTCGGAAAATTCCTCAGAGTCTGAGGTTCCCTTGGGAAAGAAGGAAACCTCGGTCTCCCTTTCAAGCCTACGCTCTCTCAGCCGTCTATCCACCCGAATGGATAACTGCATGAGCTGATCCAAGCTATCAGGCAAGGGATATTGTACCAGTTGGTCTTTTATCTGGTTAGAAAGACCTCTTCGGTACTGGTGTCTCAGGGCTGGGTCATTCCACTGGGTATCATGGGCCAACCTCCGAAACTCCGTACAGTAAACCTCAACTGGCCTTCGCCCTTGCTTAAGGATCGAAATCTGAGCCTCGGCTGAGGCCGTCTTGTCAGGGTCATCATACAACATGCCCAGTGCCGTAAAAAAAGCATCAACACTTTTAAGCGACGGACAGTCAGGCTGCAACCCATATGCCCAGACCTGTGGGTCTCCTTGTAGCAAGGAAATCACTATACCCACCCGCTGAATCTCTGACCCAGAAGACTGAGGCCTAAGCTGGAAATATAACTTGCAGCTCTCCTTGAAACAAAAGAACTGCGAGCGATCTCCAGAAAAACGATCCGGAAGATTTACTTTCGGCTCCTTAACCCCTGAAGGTGCTGCTGCTGCGGGAGCTCCGCCAGCGGCCTGGGAGGTGTGCATTTTAATGGACAAATCATTAAATTGACGAGTCTGGACCTGCACCTGATCGACCACCTGTTGCAACGTATTTTGAGGGGTATGCTCCATATTCCCACAAAATTTCAACAGGAGTATTGGGCTGCTGAATATGTTATGCACACCAGTGCCTGCAGGAATGTACTGGTGTTTGAACTGTTATGCACACCAGTGCCTGCAGGAATGTACTGGTGTCTGAACAGAGAGGGATGCAAAACAAATGAACTCACAGACAGACTGGGAAATATGACATAACGTACACAGAAGGTGATAGGGTAACAAAACCAACACAGAGTGAACAGAGAAGCCCAGAGGCTAAGAAACTGGGTGTCTCCCTAGTATTAGAAATGCTCAGATGGAAAAAGCAAGATGTTGTGTTTTAATACGTAGAGAACCCGAAATGCTGTTGCTAAGGGCAACAGCAAAACCCTAAAGGGTTACCAACGGGTGTGGCAGTAAACTCCTTGGTCAGAGATGGAATAATAGACACAAGGAGAGTCTCCACAATCCTAATTCTCACTTGCAGGGCCCAGGTTCAGCTTACTGCCACTAAACTGACACATGGACGCCCTGCACAGTGAGAGAGGATTATGCAGGCAGGTCTGAAAGTACAGCCACAAACCTGCTGGGTTCACAGAATAGCAAAAGAACCTCAGCAGGCTAAATGACTGACTCCAGTCTTACTGCTAGGTCTGGATTGGCAGAGTGTAGTACCAAATCCCCAGGCCTATTTGCAGTAAGCAACAACAAATACAAAGCTACACAGTACTGGCTAACTTTCAGGAACTGACTAACCAACAAAGATTCAGCAGCATCTGCTTAACCTGAGAAGAGGCCTTATAAAGCAGGTGCTGTCCACGCCCCCCTCAGACCTCACAGACTGTGAGCACAAAAACCAGCACCGGATCCCCTGCCTGTAACCACTGCATAGCAAAAGACCCGAACCGGAGTATCAGCTGCGCTCAGGTTACTCCGCTAGCACTTGTCTCCCGGTTGCCATGACGACGTGGCAGCACAGGGCAGGAGACCCTAACAGTAGAATATGGAAACAATAGTGGCCTGGTGCCCTTGCCAGAGATCACAATCTCAGTGGTCCTCCTCTTAATCTTTATATGTTAATAAAAACACACAGTTAAAAGTCCAATAAATGTATTAAAGTTATTCTTGAAGTGTTGGTAGTACAGTAATTTTTCTTCCCCTTTGGGGTCACAGTGAACATCACAGACAGATATCCACTGCGTTTCGTCTCCTTAGAGACTTCATCGGGGGTATATATCTTGATAAACCCTATATGGGAATATGACAGACGTGGATATAATCATGGCAGATATTTACCACATAACTTCATATCATAGCAGCCTTAAAACAGCACAAAAACAGCATGTTTGTTCGGTACAGAGTATAGCAGCAGCATATATTTTAGGCAAGGGCTAATACTTATTAGGGTGGCCCTTGTTCAATTCAGTTGAAAGCTAATCCAACAGCTGTTTTTGTAGTACATCCACCTTCCTCAAGGACCTAGACCATACTGATGCGGAAGCCACGCTAAGAGAGCAGGAGACGCCGTGCCACACATTTAGCTAGGGAGACTCATTTGTGTTCAAATTCACCACCATTCCGCGTGTCAACCAGGAGTCGGTTATACTACATCTAGACTACAGATCCGTGTCCTTGCAGCGCGATCCACACAGGCGCTGTTGATAACAGGAATGGTCACACTCGGCCCAACACCCAAAGCCAAATCAAAGTACAGTGTGAAAAAGATGTTAAGTAATCTATTAATTGATGCATATTCAATGCACGTAAAGGTAAAGAACATCTCAAAAATATTGTGATCTACTTCTCAGCAGAAATGCCTGACAGGCACCCACTATCTCATCTATTCATACAACAGAGGAGTCACAATAATGGCCATCCATATAAACATCTGAAGAACCAATCATAACTTGTCAAGTAGGAAACAGTGAGAAAACAACCACAATAAAAAACAAACAAAGAAAAACCATAAATATAATCCACAACCCAAAACTGCCCTCCTAACAAAACTATTGGTAACAGTGTCACGAAAAAATAATCCATAGCTCCTAACACAAAAACTATTCAAGTCATGTCCTCATTAAAATTCTGTGGATTAACTGTTATAAAGTTTTAAAAGTATTCACTCTCACGCTGAAGCAACATTTTGTTACATTCTTTTTAGGGGCTTGATGTGATCAATCAGCATATACAGAAAGTCCTTTAAGCAACGTCTATATACACCTACAGTACAGAAATCCACCACACTCACCATTCCCAAATTGGGGTGCAAAGTGGCATGTGACCACATTGCTTAAATGAATGAAAAAAAATGAGAACTCAGCACTCACCATAGGAAACTCACTCACCTTACTACATAAATAATGGCGATTTGGTTCATGAATTGGTCAATGCATTTAAGCTTGCAGCCCACTTCACGGGACCCCATTTCTCTGCAAGTCCTACTCTATCACCCAGAATTTTGAGAACCTGGCAACTGCTGCCACATCAGAGTCAAACTAAAAATATGTTACTTGGTTTAACGCTCACCTGCTAACTGCTGTAACTTAATGCTCTAAAAGGTGAGACAGTCACCAAACACAGCTCCTGAATTACTACTAAGGAAACAGCTGACACAGGTTTAAAATAAATGAGCTTACACAGGGGTGCGTGAGAAAGATAAGTTAATTAACAATTAACCCAAATATACCCAAATATACACGTACAAAAATCAGTTGCCAAGTTCTCAAAATTCTGGGTGATAGAGTAGGATTTACCATGGTGAGTGCAGAGCTTTTATATATATATATATATATATATATATATATATATATATATATATACACATATACATATACATTTATATATATATATATATATATCTTATTTTGCTTAAAACTATTACTTATACTCCAGTGTTTCACTTGGAAAATATTTGGTTTTATCAGGAATGTATATATTACTATGTTACTGCACTGCCTTGAGCTGTTAGGTTTTGAATCTTGAGATTTGTATTCAACTCCTGCAATGATGGGTTTTCCAATTTAGTAAAATATGTGATAAAAATTCTTGTTTCACCATTTTTTTGTTTTTCTTCTTATATCTTACAGTATATTATTATGTCTAGCACAGGAGTCCTAGATGCATCATGACAGTTTGAGGACACAATCATCTTCATAAATCATGATGGAGGCATTCTACACAGTTTGCTAATGTCTCTTCATCTCCCATTATTTCATATTCTGAAGGCTCCGCCTTCTCTTACACACAAAAAATGCTTTTTTCCTGCATATTCCCAGATGTACAGTGCATCCAGAAAGTATTCACAGCGCTTCACTTTTTCCACATTTTATGTTACAGCCTTATTCCAAAATAGAATAAGTTCATTTTTTCCCCTCAAAATTCTACACACAATACCACATAATGACATCGTGAAATTTTTTTTTTAGATTTTTGCAAATTTATTAAAAATAAAAAATTAAGAAATCACATGTACATAAGTATTCACGGCCTTTGCTCAATACTTTGTTGATGCACCTTTGGCAGCAATTACAGCCTCAAGTCTTTTTAAATATGATGCCACAAGCTTGGCAGACCTATCTTTGGTCAGTTTCACCCATTCCTCTTTGCAGCACCTCTCAAGGTCCATCAGGTTGGATGGGAGGCAATGGTGCACAGCCATTTTCAGATCTCTCCTGAGAAGTTTAATTGGATTCAAGTCTGGGCTCTGGCTGAGCCACTCAAGGACATTCACATAGTTGTTCTGAAACCACTCCTTTGATATCTTGGCTGTGTGCTTAGGGTTGTTGTCCTGCTGAAAGATGAACCGTCGCCCCAGTCTGAGGTCAAGAGTGCTCTGGAGCAGGTTTTCATCCAGGATGTCTCTGAACATTGCTAGATTCATCTTTCCCTCTATCCTGACTAATCTCCCAGTTCCTGCCACTGAAAAACATCCCCACAGCATGATGCTGCCACCACTATGCTTCACTGTAGGGATGGTATTGGCCTGGTGAGGAACGGTGCCTGGTTTCCTCCAAACATGAAGCCTGGCATTCACACCAAAGAGTTCAATCTTTGTCTCATCAGACCAGGGAATTTTGTGTCTCATGGTCTGAGAGTCCTTCATGTGCATTTTGGAAAACTCCAGGTGGGCTGCCATGTGCTTTTTACTAAGGAGTGGCTTCTATTTGCCCACTCTACCATACAGGCCTGATTGGTGGATTGCTGCAGAGATGGTTGTCCTTCTGGAAGGTTCTCCTCTCTCCACAGAGGAATGCTGTAGCTCTGACAGAATGACCATTGGTTTCTTGGTCACCTCCCTGACTAGAGCTCTTCTCCCCCAATCGTTCAGTTTAGATGGCTGGTCAGCTCTACGAAGAGTCCTGGTTGTTCTGAACTTCTTCCATTTCCATTTACGGATGATGAAGGCCACTGTGCTCATTGGGACCTTCATAGCAGCAGATATTTTTCAGTACCATTCCCCAGATTTGTGCCTCGAGACAATCCTGTCTCTGAGGTCTACAGACAATTCCTTTGACCTCCTGCTTGGTTTGTGCTCAGACATGCACTGTCAAGTGTGGGACCAAATATAGACAGGTGTGTGCCTTTCCAAATCATGTCCAATCAACTGAATTTAACACAGGTGGACTCCAATTAAGCTGTAGGAACATCTCAAGGATGATCAGTGGAAACAGAATGCAGCTGAGCTCAATTTTGAGCTTCATGGCAAAGGCTGTGAATACTTATGTACATATGATTTCTTAGTTTTTTATTTTTAATAAATTTGCAAACATCTCTAAAAAACTTTTGATATTGTGTGTAGAATTTTGAAGGAAAAAATGAATTTATTCCAGTTTGGAACAAGGCTGTAACATAACAAAATGTGGAAAGAAGTGAAGCGCTGTGAATACTTTCTGGATGCACTGTACATGTCACACATTCATCACACACATTCCTCATCCCCACCGCACTCACCAAGCAGCAGCTGCAGGAAGGACCGGGCACCATAGGTTAGGCCCTGCCACCTTGTGGTAAAATGCCATGATTCATGGGTATTCTGGGATGGTGAGTCAATAAGACGTGATTCCTTTAAAATCATGTCTTATTGGCCCCATCCCCTCCCCACTGACCTCGGAATTGCGGCATTTTGCTACGTGGGGGCAGGGCTTAACAATATGGAGGCCAATGCAAAATAAATAAAAAATTCAGTTGGGGTGGGGGGTTCTGTGTATTCAGAAACCCCCCCTGCGTGTCCCACTGGGCCCAGGTCCCCACACAAGCTCAGGCTTGGATACTTTACATTCCCCCTTGGTGCCTCTTGTCCACGACGACGTACTGTATCATTTTTCTACCTATATGCAGACCAAAGGGTTAAACATTTTTTCTTTCTTCTCCTGTTATGTCCTGGAATTTGCACAGCTTTGTCAAATCATAGTGGAATTAACTGTACAAAACGATACAAACAATCCTCTTTTCCGATCTGCTGAAGAAGTTGGTATCTACTTACACTTCAACTAAACACTACATACATCCCTTGTAATTATTCAGTAACTCGTCTTTGCATTTGCCAGCTCTGTAAGTCATCTCATCAGACGCTATAACTCCCCATGCCATGTCTTGTGCCAAAGCTCGGCAGCTGCCAGCTGGGGCCAGTGATGCTCTGATCTCTGCTCCTGTTTCGTATTAAATAACAATATATTTTGCATGACTGAGCGGCTTGTAATTCAATCTTGTGCTTCACTTGCTGCTCATAAACCTATTAAGCTTTTTTGTCATCGGCTGAGCCACTGGTGATTGAATTACAGTCCCTGTTCTCTGTGCAGGTCTCATTGTAGAAGAAGCAACAAGTGAGCGGATGACTTTTGCTGTGAGTATGTATATGCAATTTCCTAATGTGCTCCTGTTAATCTGCGTGATGAAGGATGGAAATCTCATTCAGTGTACAAGGAGCAAAGTGAGGACAATGGCTCTAAATACTGTAAATTGTTCCTGTCTTGTTAGCTCACAAGTAATCTGGATACTGGATAATAGAGATGGTGCAGACTTACACAATTATTTACAAAGTAGAGAAAAGCCAAAGATAGGGCTCATTCATATCTACCAATGGCTAGTGCTGGGCCAATTGTAGCAAAATCCCCTTATGTAGATGAGGGGAGGGGTGGCAAATTGCATAATTTTACCCCGCTAATCGAAGTATCATGTTCAGGGGGCGGGGCTATGATCAATTGACCCCCATCATACCCATTTCACAAGGGTGAGGGAAGAGTGGATGGTGGGGTGACTAACTCTTACAAAACTCCGTTGGACTCTTGCAAAATTTGTTAGTCTTCCGTGAAAAGCATGGGGAAGTTTATTAAGCAAGTGACATGATGGTACAGTAGGAGGATAGTAATGTAAAACATATTTATTAAAGCTATAGCATTTGTTCAATCCAGAATATCTGTGAAACAAGATGTTTGTTACATATATTAACATTATAAATTATCTTAAGATCTGTTTAAGGGGGTCGTCTCCTGGGGTAAACAGTAGCACTTCCTATGCAGCAGCAACTTAATTATTGTACAAGTAGCCGCAGGTTCAGCAGTGTCATCATTAACAGTGTCTCTCAACAGGCCTGCCAGTCTGCTCCCCAGGTAGTGAGAGACAGACTAGCAAATGGACACACAGCGGTCACTGGGGGCTGCAGGTGGTAAGGGCGCTGCTCCCTTATGCTCAGACTTCTCATTGACAAGAACAGGGATGCATAGGGTGTTACTTATAGGGAATACATATGTTTTACTGGCAGCCATGCTTCGGGTCCGGTGGCTCGCTTTGCTCGCCACAGGATATATTCCCACTCGGTTGGTGGCGTGGAGTGGGAATACCCATGGGGTGGTTGGGATTCCAGCTGTCGGTATTTCACCAGATGTCGGGACTGTAGCCCGGCATCAGTCTCCTGCATGCCGTGATCCCGACAGCCAGTATTTTGACTGCATACTGACTTCTGGTGTATGTTGGCATATTTTTGCTACACATGTTGGTGCAAATTTACTCATTATGACACGGCAAACTTTATTGTGCACACAAATGGATTCATTTTTTTTATTTGACAGGAATATTCGCTTAGCGCCGATTTAATTTTAGGGTTCCTCACAATCTGCAGTGGCACAGTAGTGTGCAGAGTCTGAGAAGACAGCCGTCCTGTCTTTATCAGCATTGTGATTGGTCATTAGCAGCATTTAACTGCAAGCATGATAGCAGCTATCCTCTGCAGAACTGAGCTCCTCGTACACACTAAAATAATGGATGAAACCCTGGGAATGGCTGAGCAATACCTCGGCAATGCCCAAAGCTTAGAAATGGAGAATGCACTCCATTGTTAAGATGGAAAAATCCTGAGCTCCTGGCTAAGGAAGATTTCCCAGTGTAAGTATGTAGATAAATGTAGTGTTTAATGAGCCTTTCTGTGAGATATCTATGGCAGAGATCACACCCACAGTTATGGCAACATATGAGTTGAAAATGTGTAAATCAACACTAGTCTGTAAGAAAGTTTCCACCATTCTAAGGGATAATGGCTTGTGTAACATTGAATCTGCCATTAGGGTTGCCACCACATGCATCATCGATTCCTGGAGGTCCACCCCCCCCCCCCCCCCCTTCAAACCCAGCACCCGACCCCGCCCCCTGGACACCAAACAATGTTCAAGTAAATAAAATGATATACCATACTTATAAAATAGTAAACATGTATTTTATTAGAAATACACCAAATTTTGAAAAAACTACTTTCATATAGACAAAGAGTCCAGAACAGTTTGGAACGCACCTTGGAATTTTCTATGGTCTTTCTACATGGGTGTTTGACTAATGGAAACATACTTTCTACATGGGTGTTTGACTAATGGAGGTTTAGGGGAAATTAGAGGAAGAATTACTTCACAGAAAGGATAGTGGACAAGTGGAATAGCTTCCCATCAGAGGTGGTAGAGGCTAAGATAGTAGAGCAATTTAAACGTGCATGGGACAGACATAAGGATATCCTTACAAAGAAATAAGGATCAAATAAGGTTTGAGATAAGAAAATATGGTAAAAAAAAAAAGGGGGCAGACTAGATGGGCCAAGTGGTTCTTATCTGCCGTCAAATTCTGTTTCTATACTATTTTTGTTATTCGTTTGTGATTCTCCACCACACAATGGAGTGATACTCATCATCTTTAAAGAGACATTGGCCCTCATTCCGAGTTGATCACTCACTAGCTGTTTTTAGTAGCCGTGCAAATGCATAGTTGCTGCCCACGAGGGAGTGTATTTTCGCTTTGCAGAAGTGCGCATGCCTGTGCAGCAGTGCGCCTGCAAAAACATTTTGTGCTAAACAAGACCAGCCCTGGACTTACTCTTCATGTGCAATGATTCTAACGATGGAGGGTTGGCTTTTGATGTCACACACCCGCCCAGCCAAGCCTGCGTTTTCCCTGGCACGCCTGCGTTTTTCCAAACACTCCCAGAAAACGGTCAATCTTCCTGCGTTGTGCCGTGCGACTGAAAGCTTCGGTAGAACCTGATTTTTAGCCTGATCGCTGCGCTGTGATCAACGGCAGCTAGCGATCAACTCGGAATGACCCCCATTGAACAGCGTGTAAGGAACAAGACCTATACTTATGGCTATGACATAATGACACAGGAAGATGCCACACATAAATCAGAGGTGCACATGAAATTGGAAGAGAAGAGAAAATAGCTGAAAATGGAGCACAACTTGCATAAGTGTGTGACAAACTGGTGTGATAACTTATAAGCAGCGTATCCAGTGGATGCTAAATTTAGAAGCTCATGAGGAGCGGTATATATGACACGGGTGGTCTTCTGTATACGGTGGTCGGGCTCCCGACGCTCAGTATACCGGCGCCGGGAGCCCGACAGCCGGCATACCGACACTTATTTTCCCTCGTGGGGGTCCACGACCCCCATAGAGGGAGAATAAAATAGTGTGGTGTGCGTAGCGCGCCACCGTGCCCGTAGCATGGCGAGCGCAGCGAGCCCGCAAGGGGCTCATTTGCCCTCGCCACACTGTCGGTAAGCCGGCGGTCGGGCTCCCGGCGCCGGTATGCTGGTCGCCGGGAGCCCGACCGCCGGCCAGCCGTAGTGAACCCATATGACACATCAAGTAAATTAGGGAAGGGGGGGCGGGCGGTGTGTGGATCGGGAAAATGTAATTAAGTTTACCAAAAATGCTGGCGCCCAGCGGTGCAGATGCGAATGCCGCCTATGCCAGGCTATGCTCAGCAGCTACAGAGAGACTGTAATGTGTAGTCGTGCAGTGCCAGTGAGTGAGAGGCACCGCTCAGTCTCAGAGCGCGCCTGCACTGCACATTCTGGGGGCTGACGTGATGTCCGTCCCCTATGCGCACACCGCCGCCGCTGCCGTCCCCAGCAGTCCCTCCGCAAGCACTGGTTTGTGGGCTGAAGGTGGAGGCGGAGCTCTCCGCTGCGCCTTCGCTCCGCTCCCATGGTCCCCTTATTTCCAGGTGAGGGGAAAAACCTCCTGGAGGGTTGCCACCCAGTCCTGGAGAATCCCGGAAATCCGGGAGAGGTGGCGACTCTATCTGCCATCCTTATATTACTGAGTAAGGGGTGTAATGTCAGACGCTTTAAAATTAGCTCACACCAACATACACCATAGGAGGAGTGTATGTAACCAGTCCTTCATAGCTCTAGGTCCTGTAATTTGTAAATCTTTGCATTCTGAATCTTTGAACATCATTTAGCCTTAGAGATGTGTTGCTATATGTTCTTCTGTATAAAAACCTACAATTTCTGGGTGCTTCTCAGGAACCCAACATGACCGGAAGGAACTGGGGAGGAGCCTGGAGACAAGGTGGGCCCAGTTGAGGAAGAGGAGGCAACATGGTCATCTTATCCAGGCACAGTGTAAGAGGGGGTCCATCAATGTTGGCAGAGTAGGACGACATGAGGACGTAGAGGAAGCTTTTGTGTATATTGCTGATAGTAAATAAGTGAGTAGTTTTCACTACTACTGTGTGATATGTGTTATTCATGTTAATAAATTCCCTTATTAATGTCTGGATATTGTCCAAGGCCAGTCATGTTGTTGTGACTTCATATGGTGTGTAGGTGTTGGATACACCCATTTTCCAACCTGTCTTTGGTGACAATGATGTCCCTGCTTGTATAATTCTCTCCCATTGTACACTGTAAGAACCTATAATAAAATACAGTACCCGTTCAGCCACCCAGATCCACTGAGGCAAGTGATTGTGTATCCAAAAATCATCATAACACAATACACACCTCATTACTCCATACGTGTTCACCAAGATCACCGATAAGATGGGGTGAACATTTTCCTTTTTTTTCCAGGCGACGCATAGCTTTATGCTAGCTTTGAGTCAGTTCAGCTCTTTCTTTCTCATCAGCTTCATTTGTGAATTTTTATTTTTATTTATTTTGTAAGAAAAAAAATATTATTAGGTCCAATTATATTTTGTTACAATTATCTAGCCTATCATTCCTATTTTGAGTAATAAACTTCTTTCTACCCTGTGTATTGGTGTGTAACTTATTGGGAAATGGAGAGAACATGGTTCATTGCACCTTCACCATAGGCCTTTGGGGTTTCCTCAAACTGACCCCCTGTGAACCCTCTATCTTGGCAGAAGACAAAGGGCCTGACTCTAAGTCGGACACTATTTTGATATTCATGCAAATGGTTTATGTTTTTTTTATCTGTACATGTGGTTAAGTCACTAAAAAGTTGCACAGCTCACGTGTCCCACGGTATCAGTGTACAAAGTCGCAGGACCGTTTGAGTCGCACAGCCTCAGAAATGTATTGAGAGTTCCTGGAAACTGGCTAAAAATATTGAGAGAGGAGTACGTTACTGCAGGGAGGCTTCAGTGCCACCAAGATCTATGCTGAGCATGTGCAGGGGCCATCTTATCTGGACTGTATGAGACTGTATTGTATAATATTGTGGGAGAAAGGGGAGGCACCCGATATACCGGCTGTCGGTATACCGGCGCTCAGCATACTGGCGCCGGTATACCGATAACTATTCTCCCTCTTTGGGTGTCCACGACACCCCTGGAGGGAGAACAAATAGCATGGCGCGTGTAGCGCGCCACCGTGCCCGCAAGGGGCTTTTTTGCACTCGTCCTGCTGCCGGCATTCCGACGGTCAGGATCCCGGCTCCGGTATGCTGGGCGCCGGGATGCCGAGTGCTGGCAAATCGTAGTAATCCTGGGAGACAGAAGTCTCCCGCTTAGCTCTTATGAGAAACCTGGTTATTACCTGCTATAAAGCTGTTCTAGCAAACCTGTACCGCTACCCATTTGTAGCATAAACTCTCTGCCTGGGGAGTTATATGAAACCCCACTCCACTGAAGCTGTGCTCAGTGACCAGTGTACATATAGCAGTGAGTACAGCTGTACCTGCAATCTGACAATAAACCAAGGATGTTGGAGTCATCCTCTGGTGTGCCTATCTATACCTTTAACATCACCACTTACACATACATCATTTTCAACAAGACATATGCAGATATACCGCCTTAAGGTCGTGTTATGGGAATCTTAAGAGCATGTGGCTGAAGTGGTTGTGAACTCAGACACTCACATAGGAGGCCATGCTCTCACAGAGAATATGAACCTAGCATGGGGCTGGCACAAGTTCCAATGGTGTAACCAATGGTTGAGTCTTTAGAGGCACCAAGTATGATTCCGGCATCTAAAGCATACTTGCCAACATCCTGGCTGCTCTCTCCAAGAGAGAGCAGCCAGGTCGGCTCAGCAGGAGGGGGCGGGGTATGGCTAAGATGTCTAGAGGGGACAGGGCAGAGGCGGAACGGGGGCATGGTAACTGCAACCATGCCATTGAAGCCACGCCCCCAATCTGTAATGTCGATATTACCGGCATTATACTGCAGGGGGCGTAGCTATGATGATGTCATTCAGCAAGAATAGCGTCATCGACAGCCCGGACCGCCCACTTTACTCACTAAGTGGGCGGCCATGCAGTGGGGGACATTAAAAATTGGGAGACTTGCTTGCTCTTCGGGGGGCTCCTGATTTTCGGGTGCCTCCCGGCCGTTCCGGGACAGTAGGCAAGTATGATCTAAAGTCGCTCCTTTGCACATGCAGATGCATGGCAGTACATCAGGGTAGGGCTTGTATCGGTATTGGCATTAGCCACAAATGCAACAGCAAAAGATACCGCTTTATCCAATTTGGAATCAGCCCCAAATACAGTGGTGGATGCACTGACAGTTTACAAGACCTACAGTACTACTACGGAGAACTGTATCAGTACTTTCTGACCCTGCTACTCATCTCTTTGTCATTACCACATGAGCAGGTATTACAGTCAGCAGCCAATTAACCTATCAATATGTTTATGGGCAGTGGGAGCAAACCAGAGCACACCCAGACAAATTCCACACAAATAGGACAGTGGTTGTAATCGAACCCATGACCCAATCACTGTGAGGCAGCAAGGCTATCTTCTGTGCCATCATGCTACTAAAATTGTCAGGATGCACTCTATGCTACACTTGTTGTTCCAGAAACAAATCCGGTGTATGTGCTAGTATACTGTATACTACATGTGTTATACTGAGCATATGTACGTAAATGGGCTTTTGTGTGTGTGTGCTTATTTTCCTGCTAGTGTTCGTGGCACATATGCATCTAATTCTGCATGTGGTCACTGCCTAAACAAAAAACAGAAGACGTTGCTATTGAGTATTAATACAAACCTTAAATGATGTTCATTTGTCTTCTATTTTCTCATTGTCTGGACATTTTCCCCCTAGACATTATAAAAGAGACTTACAGTCAGTTGTAATAATACCCCTTCCAAGCTCCCTTCTATTTTCCCTGGCTAAATCTCAGGCCAGGTGTGTGTAGATTTTAAATAATAGCACAACGCAGCTTTTATATGTACAGTGTTACACAGGAACCTCAGGCAGAAACAAAGGTTCAGTTTAATCTACTGACCTACAGTGTAAGATGCAGTACACTGTAGTACTGTATAAACTGGACAGTTAGGGCTGTAACACATGCGCCGGCTCCCGCCGCCCGGCAAAATCCCGGACGGCTTTTTAACGCGGCCGTGCTGCTGAGACACATTGAGAGCAATGTGTCCTTTCACACGGCACGGCCCTGGCACGGCTGCCGGGTTGCAGCCGGAACTATCCACTGGAAGGTCTTTGGAGGCAGTGAACCGTGTGTGTGAAGGGGAGCTTTCACACAAAACGGTTTTTTTTTTTAGCCACCGCTGCTGCTGCGCATGCGTACAGCATTACACACGGCTCAAAGCCGTTGTGTGTGAAAGACCCTGACGGATGACAAAAAGCCGGACAAAGTTTGTCCGGCTTTTTGCCATCCGGGGAAAACAGGAGCGTGTGTTACAGCCCTTAGAGTCACACATATGTATTGAGCAGTATACCAATATACAGTAGTAAAATGTTATTAATTGTATAATGTTCTTTCTTGGTGAAGTAATTTTTTGGGGGGGCTTTTCATTTTTTTCAATTTTATTTTGCAATGAACTAATGACTACTCAGTCACTACAAACAGGAATTAGGGGGTGATTCAGTAAGGATCCCTAATGGCGATGGTACAGAGCGGTGCCCCATACTCTACTGAGATATGGTGGAGACAGCTGAATAGAATATCTATATCTCCTGCTATGTGTTCTGGAGCGCACACTCTCACCATGTTGAGCATACCCTCTCTATCACTGTAGTATGCTTGTTTTTCAATGTCCTTTTCCATTACTCCAAACACGTTCACCAAGTTCACTGATAAGATGGAGTGGATGCGCTCATCACACTGAACTTTTCCAAGCGACGCATAGTTTCATGGTAGCTCAGCTCTTTCTTTCTCATTAAATTAAATTGTGAATGGGCAGGTCGTACATAGCCCCTGATTCTGAGCACACTCAAATCGGATGTTCACGTGTGGTGCATGTAAAGGTGCTGTTGCAATCAAGATGCATGGAATCAGAAATGACTTGAAAATGTTATGGGTGTTCCTGGGCAATGACAGAAGGGTGGCTTAGCGCACGCATGGAGATGGTCCTCTTAGGAGCATATTGAGTGCCATGGTCGTGTTGGTGAAAGTGGTTACATACTGTATACACAGACGTTCAACTGCTAATATAAGAGGCCATTCTCGGATGGAGAAACTGCACCTGCAATAGGGTAGGTGTGAATTTCAATGGAGTGTCTAAACACCCAGCAATTGGTGTTTCAGCTTCTACAGAGGAGGACAGATTGTGTCTCTGTCCTTGTACACAGGGCTGGATTAACAATGGGGCGGGTGGAGCTGCAGCTCCAGGCCCCCCACTGAAAATAGGCCCACAGGAGGAGACTGACAGCGCTAACAGGATACAGACTGCCAGCAGCCATCCTCCCAGGCCCCGCCTCCTCAAGTTCCAGCACTCTCACCTGTCAGTGAGATCAGTCACAGAGCCGTACAGGCAGTGCGGTGGCTGCCCCTCGCCTCTCCTCCAGGGTCCACTCTCTCCTTCACTTGGGTCCTGAGCCTCACACAAGTTCCGCCCCCCAGGCTATACTACACAAGGAAGGTGCTGATGTTGCTGCATGGTGCCTGGTAACTCCTATGATGGCTCCATGATGAGCAGAATCGATTTCTGAGGTGTGTGTGTGTCTGCATGGGGCTGAATGTGTTAATGGGCATTGAAATGTTGAAATTGTTGGCTTACTGAGTGCTGGGGGGGGGGGGGGGGGGGTTAATGGGAACTGTTTGAGTATAGTATGGGTGCTGTGTGGTATGAGTGCTGTGTGAGCATAGTATGGGTGCTGCTGTGTGACCGTAGTATGGGTGCTGTGTGAGTGTAGTATGGGTGCTGTGTGAGTGTAATATGGGTGCTGTGTGAGAGTAGTATGGGTGCTGCTGTGTTTGTGTAGTATGGGTGCCGTGTGATGTAGTATGGGTGCCGCTGTGTGACTGTAGTATGGGTGCTGTGTGATGTAGTATAGGTGCTGTGTGATGTAGTATGGGTGCTGTGTGATGTAGTATAGGTGCTGTGTGATGTAGTATGAGTGCTGTGTGATGTAGTATGGGTGCTGTGTGACGTAGTATGGGTGCTGCTGTGTGACTGTAGTATGGGTGCTGTGTGAGTGTAGTATGGGTGCTGTGTGAGTGTAATATGGGTGCTGTGTGAGAGTAGTATGGGTGCTGCTGTGTGACTGTAGTATGGGTGCTGTGTGAGTGTAGTATGGGTGCTGTGTGAGTGTAATATGGGTGCTGTGTGAGAGTAGTATGGGTGCTGCTGTGTTTGTGTAGTATGGGTGCCGTGTGACGTAGTATGGGTGCCGCTGTGTGACTGTAGTATGGGTGCTGTTTGATGTAGTATAGGTGCTGTGTGATGTAGTATGGGTGCTGTGTTTGTGTAGTATGGGTGCCGTGTGACGTAGTATGGGTGCCGCTGTCTGAGCGTAGTATGAGTACCGCTGTGTGAGCGTAGTATGGGTGCTGCTGTGTGACCGTAGTATGGATGCCGCTGTGTGAGCGTAGTATGGGTGCTGCTGTGTGACCGTAGTATGGGTGCCGCTGTGTGATGTAGTATGGGTGCTGCTGTGTGAGTGTAGTATGGATGCCGCTGTGTGAGAGTAGTATGGGTGCTGTGTGACGTAGTATGGATGCCGCTGTGTGAGTGTAGTATGGATGGCGCTGTGTGAGTGTAGTATGGGTGCTGTGTGACGTAGTATGGGTGGCGCTGTGTGAGTGTAGTATGGGTGCCGCTGTGTGAGTGTAGTATGGATGCCGCTGTGTGAGTGTAGTATGGATGGCGCTGTGTGAGTGTAGTATGGGTGCTGTGTGACGTAGTATGGGTGGCGCTGTGTGAGGGTAGTATGGATGCCGCTGTGTGAGTGTAGTATGGATGGCGCTGTGTGAGTGTAGTATGGGTGCTGTGTGACGTAGTATGGGTGGCGCTGTGTGAGTGTAGTATGGGTGCCGCTGTGTGAGTGTAGTATGGGTGCCGCTGTGTGAGTGTGGTGTGGGTGGCGCTGTGTGAGTGTAGTATGGGTGCTGTGTGAGAGTAGTATGGGTGCCGCTGTGTGAGTGTGGTGTGGGTGGCGCTGTGTGAGTGTAGTATGGGTGCTGTGTGAGAGTAGTATGGGTGCCGCTGTGTGAGCGTAGTATGAGTGCCGCTGTGTGAGCGTAGTATGAGTGCCGCTGTGTGAGCGTAGTATGAGTGCCGCTGTGTGAGTGTAGTATGGATGGCGCTGTGTGAGTGTAGTATGGGTGCTGTGTGACGTAGTATGGGTGGCGCTGTGTGAGGGTAGTATGGATGCCGCTGTGTGAGTGTAGTATGGATGGCGCTGTGTGAGTGTAGTATGGGTGCTGTGCGACATAGTATGGGTGGCGCTGTGTGAGTGTAGTATGGGTGCCGCTGTGTGAGTGTGGTGTGGGTGGCGCTGTGTGAGTGTAGTATGGGTGCTGTGTGAGAGTGGTATGGGTGCCGCTGTGTGAGTGTGGTGTGGGTGGCGCTGTGTGAGTGTAGTATGGGTGCTGTGTGAGAGTAGTATGGGTGCCGCTGTGTGAGCGTAGTATGAGTGCCGCTGTGTGAGCGTAGTATGAGTGCCGCTGTGTGAGCGTAGTATGAGTGCCGCTGTGTGAGTGTAGTATGGGTTCTGTGTGACGTAGTATGGGTGCTGCTGTGTGATTGTAGTTTGGGTGCTGCTATGTGAGCATAGTATGGGTGCTGTTTGAGCATAGTATGGGTGCCGCTGTGTGAGGAGAGCTTTATGGGAGCTGATAGGGTGGGTGGATAAATGTGCTAATGGGTGGAGGGATTGATAATTGGGGAGGAGGGATTGATAATTGGGGAGGAGGGGACAGGGACATATTTGTGGATGCTGTGTAGGGGAAATTGGTTAATCGGTGCCACCACCAAGTAAATCCCATGTCACCACCAAGACACCGCATGACTTGGTGGTGATGTAGTTTTTGTACAGTGACCTTTTTTTTTATTTCTCACTATCGGTGAGTATTTTCTCTGTGTAGCTATTAATAAGGTTAGGGCTCTCTTTTTTATATACAGTAGTGTATATAGCAATGTCATATTCATGATATCGCTTAGTGACCCATATGCTCTTTAGTAAATAGGCTTCTAATTCATATGATCACTAAGCGCCATTTTTCCTTTTTTGTCAGGATAACAAGTATGGTTTCCTTTTGTTTGTAGACTTTCACATTACACTGTGATACAGATGTAGCCGCGCTCATCCATCCTGCAGCTTGGCGGCACGGGCACACAGGCCGCGCAGAGCTGCTCATGTATTCCTATGGGTGCTTGTACTTAGACGCACACGTGCACCCTAGTTGTGGGCACACTTTATATGCCACGCTACAGGATGGATGAACGTGGCTACATCTTTATAAGTAAAGTGTGTAGGGGGCGGGGCAATTGAAGGAAGGCTCTTGCTACAACCCATGATGCAGGCCACACCCCCACACCACGGGTCATACCCCCCACATCACTAGTCACATCCCCTGCGTCAGCACACAATAGGCCTTTTATAAATTTCAGCTCCAGGCCCATGTGAACCTTAATCTGGCACTGGTGCTATGTACTGTTACGAACCATCAGAAAACATGCACTGCATCTTGGGAATATACATGAATGTGCCCACTTTAAGTCACACCAAGATCACTAGGTCACACTCAGCTGAAAGATATAGTTGTAGACTCAGACACTTGTTGCGCTGATCCGCTTGCTGACAAAAGATCTCACCCATGTAACTAAAGCCATATGTAATATATACTTTCACCTATTTATCATTGAGGGTTTTCTCAGCCTGCGAACCATCTATAGTTAGACAGAATGTTTCAGGTTTCAAATAGAGATGAGCGGGTTCGGTTTCTCTGAAACCGAACCCGCACGAACTTCATGTTTTTTTCACGGGTCCGAGCAGACTCGGATCCTCCCGCCTTGCTCGGTTAACCCGAGCGCGCCCGAACGTCATCATGACGCTGTCGGATTCTCGCGAGACTCGGATTCTATATAAGGAGCCGCGCGTCGCCGCCATTTTCACACGTGCATTGAGATTGATAGGGAGAGGACGTGGCTGGCGTCCTCTCCATTAGAAATTAGATTAGAAGAGAGAGAGAGATTGTGCAGAGTCAGACAGAGTTTACCACAGTGACCAGTGCAGTTGTTGTTAGTTAACTTTTATTTATTTTAATATAATATATCCGTTCTCTGCTATATCCGTTCTCTGCCTGAAAAAAAACGATACACAGCAGCAGCCAGTCACACAGTGTGACTCAGTCTGTGTGCACTCAGCTCAGCCCAGTGTGCTGCACATCAATGTATAAAAGGCAAAGCTTATAATAATTGTGGGGGAGACTGGGGAGCACTGCAGGTTGTTATAGCAGGAGCCCCCAGGAGTACATAATATTATATTAATTTAAAATTAAACAGTGCACACTTTTGCTGCAGGAGTGCCACTGCCAGTGTGACTAGTGGTGACCAGTGCCTGACCACCAGTATAGTAGTATATTGTTGTATGTATTGTATACTATCTCTTTATCAACCAGTCTATATTAGCAGCAGACACAGTACAGTGCGGTAGTTCACGGCTGTGGCTACCTCTGTGTCGGCAGTCGGAACTCGGCAGGCAGTCCGTCCATCCATAATTGTATTACAATATATACCACCTAACCGTGGTATTTTTTTTTCTTTCTTTATACCGTCGTCATAGTGTCATACTAGTTGTTACGAGTATACTACTATCTCTTTATCAACCAGTGTACAGTGCGGTAGTTCACGGCTGTGGCTACCTCTGTGTCGGCAGTCGGCAGGCAGTCCGTCCATCCATAATTGTATTATTATTATAATATATACCACCTAACCGTGGTTTTTTTTTCATTCTTTATACCGTCATAGTGTCATACTAGTTGTTACGAGTATACTACTATCTCTTTATCAACCAGTGTACAGTGCGGTAGTTCACGGCTGTGGCTACCTCTGTGTCGGCAGTCGGCAGGCAGTCCGTCCATCCATAATTGTATTATTATTATAATATATACCACCTAACCGTGGTTTTTTTTTCATTCTTTATACCGTCGTCATAGTGTCATACTAGTTGTTACGAGTATACTACTATCTCTTTATCAACCAGTGTACAGTGCGGTAGTTCACGGCTGTGGCTACCTCTGTGTCGGCAGTCGGCAGGCAGTCCGTCCATCCATAATTGTATTATTATTATAATATATACCACCTAACCGTGGTTTTTTTTTCATTCTTTATACCGTCGTCATAGTGTCATACTAGTTGTTACGAGTATACTACTATCTCTTTATCAACCAGTGTACAGTGCGGTAGTTCACGGCTGTGGCTACCTCTGTGTCGGCAGTCGGCAGGCAGTCCGTCCATCCATAATTGTATTATTATTATAATATATACCACCTAACCGTGGTATTTTTTTTTCTTTCTTTATACCGTCGTCATAGTGTCATACTAGTTGTTACGAGTATACTACTATCTCTTTATCAACCAGTGTACAGTGCGGTAGTTCACGGCTGTGGCTACCTCTGTGTCGGCAGTCGGCAGGCAGTCCGTCCATCCATAATTGTATTATTATTATAATATATACCACCTAACCGTGGTTTTTTTTTCATTCTTTATACCGTCGTCATAGTGTCATACTAGTTGTTACGAGTATACTACTATCTCTTTATCAACCAGTGTACAGTGCGGTAGTTCACGGCTGTGGCTACCTCTGTGTCGGCAGTCGGCAGGCAGTCCGTCCATCCATAATTGTATTATTATTATAATATATACCACCTAACCGTGGTTTTTTTTTCATTCTTTATACCGTCGTCATAGTGTCATACTAGTTGTTACGAGTATACTACTATCTCTTTATCAACCAGTGTACAGTGCGGTAGTTCACGGCTGTGGCTACCTCTGTGTCGGCAGTCGGCAGGCAGTCCGTCCATCCATAATTGTATTATTATTATAATATATACCACCTAACCGTGGTTTTTTTTTCATTCTTTATACCGTCGTCATAGTGTCATACTAGTTGTTACGAGTATACTACTATCTCTTTATCAACCAGTGTACAGTGCGGTAGTTCACGGCTGTGGCTACCTCTGTGTCGGCAGTCGGCAGGCAGTCCGTCCATCCATAATTGTATTATTATTATAATATATACCACCTAACCGTGGTATTTTTTTTTCTTTCTTTATACCGTCGTCATAGTGTCATACTAGTTGTTACGAGTATACTACTATCTCTTTATCAACCAGTGTACAGTGCGGTAGTTCACGGCTGTGGCTACCTCTGTGTCGGCAGTCGGCAGGCAGTCCGTCCATCCATAATTGTATTATTATTATAATATATACCACCTAACCGTGGTTTTTTTTTCATTCTTTATACCGTCGTCATAGTGTCATACTAGTTGTTACGAGTATACTACTATCTCTTTATCAACCAGTGTACAGTGCGGTAGTTCACGGCTGTGGCTACCTCTGTGTCGGCAGTCGGCAGGCAGTCCGTCCATCCATAATTGTATTATTATTATAATATATACCACCTAACCGTGGTTTTTTTTTCATTCTTTATACCGTCGTCATAGTGTCATACTAGTTGTTACGAGTATACTACTATCTCTTTATCAACCAGTGTACAGTGCGGTAGTTCACGGCTGTGGCTACCTCTGTGTCGGCAGTCGGCAGGCAGTCCGTCCATCCATAATTGTATTATTATTATAATATATACCACCTAACCGTGGTTTTTTTTTCATTCTTTATACCGTCGTCATAGTGTCATACTAGTTGTTACGAGTATACTACTATCTCTTTATCAACCAGTGTACAGTGCGGTAGTTCACGGCTGTGGCTACCTCTGTGTCGGCAGTCGGCAGGCAGTCCGTCCATCCATAATTGTATTATTATTATAATATATACCACCTAACTGTGGTATTTTTTTTTCTTTCTTTATACCGTCGTCATAGTGTCATACTAGTTGTTACGAGTATACTACTATCTCTTTATCAACCAGTGTACAGTGCGGTAGTTCACGGCTGTGGTTACCTCTGTGTCGACAGTCGGCAGGCAGTCCGTCCATCCATAATTGTATTATTATTATAATATATACCACCTAACCGTGGTTTTTTTTTCATTCTTTATACCGTCGTCATAGTGTCATACTAGTTGTTACGAGTATACTACTATCTCTTTATCAACCAGTGTACAGTGCGGTAGTTCACGGCTGTGGCTACCTCTGTGTCGGCAGTCGGCAGGCAGTCCGTCCATCCATAATTGTATTATTATTATAACATATACCACCTAACCGTGGTTTTTTTTTCATTCTTTATACCGTCGTCATAGTGTCATACTAGTTGTTACGAGTATACTACTATCTCTTTATCAACCAGTGTACAGTGCGGTAGTTCACGGCTGTGGCTACCTCTGTGTCGGCAGTCGGCAGGCAGTCCGTCCATCCATAATTGTATTATTATTATAATATATACCACCTAACCGTGGTTTTTTTATACCACCTAACCGTGGCAGTCCGTCCATAATTGTATACTAGTATCCAATCCATCCATCTCCATTGTTTACCTGAGGTGCCTTTTAGTTCTGCCTATAAAATATGGAGAACAAAAAAGTTGAGGTTCCAAAATTAGGGAAAGATCAAGATCCACTTCCACCTCGTGCTGAAGCTGCTGCCACTAGTCATGGCCGAGACGATGAAATGCCAGCAACGTCGTCTGCCAAGGCCGATGCCCAATGTCATAGTACAGAGCATGTCAAATCCAAAACACCAAATATCAGAAAAAAAAGGACTCCAAAACCTAAAATAAAATTGTCGGAGGAGAAGCGTAAACTTGCCAATATGCCATTTACCACACGGAGTGGCAAGGAACGGCTGAGGCCCTGGCCTATGTTCATGGCTAGTGGTTCAGCTTCACATGAGGATGGAAGCACTCAGCCTCTCGCTAGAAAACTGAAAAGACTCAAGCTGGCAAAAGCACCGCAAAGAACTGTGCGTTCTTTGAAATCCCAAATCCACAAGGAGAGTCCAATTGTGTCGTTTGCGATGCCTGACCTTCCCAACACTGGACGTGAAGAGCATGCGCCTTCCACTATTTGCATGCCCCCTGCAAGTGCTGGAAGGAGCACCCGCAGTCCAGTTCCTGATAGTCAGATTGAAGATGTCAGTGTTGAAGTACACCAGGATGAGGAGGATATGGGTGTTGCTGGCGCTGGGGAGGAAATTGACCAGGAGGATTCTGATGGTGAGGTGGTTTGTTTAAGTCAGGCACCCGGGGAGACACCTGTTGTCCGTGGGAGGAATATGGCCGTTGACATGCCAGGTGAAAATACCAAAAAAATCAGCTCTTCGGTGTGGAGGTATTTCACCAGAAATGCGGACAACAGGTGTCAAGCCGTGTGTTCCCTTTGTCAAGCTGTAATAAGTAGGGGTAAGGACGTTAACCACCTCGGAACATCCTCCCTTATACGTCACCTGCAGCGCATTCATAATAAGTCAGTGACAAGTTCAAAAACTTTGGGTGACAGCGGAAGCAGTCCACTGACCAGTAAATCCCTTCCTCTTGTAACCAAGCTCACGCAAACCACCCCACCAACTCCCTCAGTGTCAATTTCCTCCTTCCCCAGGAATGCCAATAGTCCTGCAGGCCATGTCACTGGCAAGTCTGACGAGTCCTCTCCTGCCTGGGATTCCTCCGATGCATCCTTGCGTGTAACGCCTACTGCTGCTGGCGCTGCTGTTGTTGCCGCTGGGAGTCGATGGTCATCCCAGAGGGGAAGTCGTAAGCCCACTTGTACTACTTCCAGTAAGCAATTGACTGTTCAACAGTCCTTTGCGAGGAAGATGAAATATCACAGCAGTCATCCTACTGCAAAGCGGATAACTGAGGCCTTGGCATCCTGGGTGGTGAGAAACGTGGTTCCGGTATCCATCATTACTGCAGAGCCGTGTCCCCGGTACCAAATACCATCTAGGTTCCATTTCTCTAGGCAGGCGATACCGAAAATGTACACAGACCTCAGAAAAAGAGTCACCAGTGTCCTAAAAAATGCAGCTGTACCCAATGTCCACTTAACCACGGACATGTGGACAAGTGGAGCAGGGCAGGGTCAGGACTATATGACTGTGACAGCCCACTGGGTAGATGTATGGACTCCCGCCGCAAGAACAGCAGCGGCGGCACCAGTAGCAGCATCTCGCAAACGCCAACTCTTTCCTAGGCAGGCTACGCTTTGTATCACCGCTTTCCAGAATACGCACACAGCTGAAAACCTCTTACGGCAACTGAGGAAGATCATCGCGGAATGGCTTACCCCAATTGGACTCTCCTGTGGATTTGTGGCATCGGACAACGCCAGCAATATTGTGTGTGCATTAAATCTGGGCCAATTCCAGCACGTCCCATGTTTTGCACATACCTTGAATTTGGTGGTGCAGAATTTTTAAAAAAACGACAGGGGCGTGCAAGAGATGCTGTCGGTGGCCAGAAGAATTGCGGGACACTTTCGGCGTACAGGCACCACGTACAGAAAACTGGAGCACCACCAAAAACTACTGAACCTGCCCTGCCATCATCTGAAGCAAGAAGTGGTAACGAGGTGGAATTCAACCCTCTATATGCTTCAGAGGTTGGAGTAGCAGCAAAAGGCCATTCAAGCCTATACAATTGAGCACGATATAGTAGGTGGAATGCACCTGTCTCAAGTGCAGTGGAGAATGATTTCAACGTTGTGCAAGGTTCTGATGCCCTTTGAACTTGCCACACGTGAAGTCAGTTCAGACACTGCCAGCCTGAGTCAGGTCATTCCCCTCATCAGGCTTTTGCAGAAGAAGCTGGAGGCATTGAAGAAGGAGCTAACACGGAGCGATTCCGCTAGGCATGTGGGACTTGTGGATGCAGCCCTTAATTCGCTTAACAAGGATTCACGGGTGGTCAATCTGTTGAAATCAGAGCACTACATTTTGGCCACCGTGCTCGATCCTAGATTTAAAGCCTACCTTGGATCTCTCTTTCCGGCAGACACAGGTCTGCTGGGGTTGAAAGACCTGCTGGTGACAAAATTGTCAAGTCAAGCGGAACGCGACCTGTCAACATCTCCTCCTTCACATTCTCCCGCAACTGGGGGTGCAAGGAAAAGGCTCAGAATTCCGAGCCCACCCGCTGGCGGTGATGCAGGGCAGTCTGGAGCGACTGCTGATGCTGACATCTGGTCCGGACTGAAGGACCTGACAACGATTACGGACATGTCGTCTACTGTCACTGCATATGATTCTCTCAACATTGATAGAATGGTGGAGGATTATATGAGTGACCGCATCCAAGTAGGCACGTCACACAGTCCGTACTTATACTGGCAGGAAAAAGAGGCAATTTGGAGGCCCTTGCACAAACTGGCTTTATTCTACCTAAGTTGCCCTCCCACAAGTGTGTACTCCGAAAGAGTGTTTAGTGCCGCCGCTCACCTTGTCAGCAATCGGCGTACGAGGTTACATCCAGAAAATGTGGAGAAGATGATGTTCATTAAAATGAATTATAATCAATTCCTCCGCGGAGACATTGACCAGCAGCAATTGCCTCCACAAAGTACACAGGGAGCTGAGATGGTGGATTCCAGTGGGGACGAATTGATAATCTGTGAGGAGGGGGATGTACACGGTGATATATCGGAGGGTGAAGATGAGGTGGACATCTTGCCTCTGTAGAGCCAGTTTGTGCAAGGAGAGATTAATTGCTTCTTTTTTGGGGGGGGTCCAAACCAACCCGTCATATCAGTCACAGTCGTGTGGCAGACCCTGTCACTGAAATGATGGGTTGGTTAAAGTGTGCATGTCCTGTTTTGTTTATACAACATAAGGGTGGGTGGGAGGGCCCAAGGATAATTCCATCTTGCACCTCTTTTTTCTTTTCTTTTTCTTTGCATCATGTGCTGATTGGGGAGGGTTTTTTGGAAGGGACATCCTGCGTGACACTGCAGTGCCACTCCTAGATGGGCCCGGTGTTTGTGTCGGCCACTAGGGTCGCTAATCTTACTCACACAGCTACCTCATTGCGCCTCTTTTTTTCTTTGCGTCATGTGCTGTTTGGGGAGGGTTTTTTGGAAGGGACATCCTGCGTGACACTGCAGTGCCACTCCTAGATGTGCCCGGTGTTTGTATCGGCCACTAGGGTCGCTAATCTTACTCACACAGTCAGCTACCTCATTGCGCCTCTTTTTTTCTTTGCGTCATGTGCTGTTTGTCGAGGGTTTTTTGGAAGGGCCATCCTGCGTGACACTGCAGTGCCACTCCTAGATGGGCCCGGTGTTTGTGTCGGCCACTAGGGTCGCTAATCTTACTCACACAGCTACCTCATTGCGCCTCTTTTTTTCTTTGCGTCATGTGCTGTTTGGGGAGGGTTTTTTGGAAGGGACATCCTGCGTGACACTGCAGTGCCACTCCTAGATGGGCCCGGTGTTTGTGTCGGCCACTAGGGTCGCTTATCTTTCTCACACAGTCAGCTACCTCATTGCGCCTCTTTTTTTCTTTGCGTCATGTGCTGTTTGGGGAGGGTTTTTTGGAAGGGACATCCTGCGTGACACTGCAGTGCCACTCCTAGATGGGCCCGGTGTTTGTGTCGGCCACTAGGGTCGCTTATCTTTCTCACACAGTCAGCTACCTCATTGCGCCTCTTTTTTTCTTTGCGTCATGTGCTGTTTGGGGAGGGTTTTTTGGAAGGGACATCCTGCGTGACACTGCAGTGCCACTCCTAGATGGGCCCGGTGTTTGTGTCGGCCACTAGGGTCGCTAATCTTACTCACACAGCTACCTCATTGCGCCTCTTTTTTTCTTTGCGTCATGTGCTGTTTGGGGAGGGTTTTTTGGAAGGGACATCCTGCGTGACACTGCAGTGCCACTCCTAGATGGGCCCGGTGTTTGTGTCGGCCACTAGGGTCGCTTATCTTACTCACACAGCGACCTCGGTGCAAATTTTAGGACTAAAAATAATATTGTGAGGTGTGATGTGTTCAGAATAGGCTGAAAATGAGTGTAAATTATGTTTTTTGAGGTTAATAATACTTTGGGATCAAAATTACCCCCAAATTCTATGATTTAAGCTGTTTTTTAGGGTTTTTTGAAAAAAACACCCGAATCCAAAACACACCCGAATCCGACAAAAAAAATTCGGTGAGGTTTTGCCAAAACGCGGTCGAACCCAAAACACGGCCGCGGAACCGAACCCAAAACCAAAACACAAAACCCGAAAAATTTCCGGCGCTCATCTCTAGTTTCAAGTGGCCCCAGAAATGATCCAGACTCCTTCAGTGCCAGCTCAGCAATTAGAGGACTGCAACTGCTGTGACAAAATAATACTGCCACCGAATGCTGACATGTATACACACTCGTGTGTGCGGAACGGTACACTTCTATTGCAGTATTACAGGCAGTTGCCTGCTGACAACAGGAATTGCTAAATTATATTCTCCAGTAAATTCTTAGGCCTGATTCTGAGGTACACAATTCCCAATGCGATCTCGCAAGTTTAGCAAACTGCGCATGAGTTGCAGCTCGCACACACAACTTACAGCATTTGCGAGCAATTTTGGTTGGCCACATCTCCGTTACATCTAGGTTATAGCTGAATGGCTGTTACTGGTTGGCAACAGGGCGACAAGGGGCATTTGCAAGTTAAAGCTGCATCGTCCTGGTGTCCTCTGGTATCCATGATGGCGGTTAATGTGCGGTTGAAGACTATTAGGGTAGTTAATGCCAAAGGGTTAATCATCCCCGAGAAACGCTCCAGAGCCATTTATGAATTCTTGCAGCTAAGGCAGAGGTTGTACCTATCCTGGGAACCCATTTTAAAAAGGGGGCAGCACCGGTGTTCAAAGATCGTAATTACCCCACCTCATTCTATTGCTAAAACATTAGGGCTCGCTATGCTGCTTTCCAAACGACTCCTGTTTCAGGATTTTGTGCAGATTTCCCTGAAAGAGGGAGGTCGCTCATAGTTAAAACTACACCGTTAGGTCAATTGTAATCTTTATGCCCCCAACCAGAATCAACCAGCTTTTCTTGCCAAAGTTCTTGACTGTTTGTAGCCTCTGGTAGAAGGTATCTGTCACGATCCGGGTATCTGGACGCCATTTCTTACCCATCAGATGCCTCCTAAGGCTGGCTCAGCGCTCCAGGACCGGATCCCATCTGTTATCCTGATGTGTACATTCCTGTATCCTCTCCTGTCACTCTGGGACGCTGTCACAGTAAACGCCATATTACACCTGGCATGGCGTCTCCCGCGGCCTCCGCCGCCGTCCCTGAACTTCTGCATGCAGAGTGTCTGAGTGGCGATTACGTCAGCCGCGGCCTCCGCTGTGTCCGCGTGGTTGGATGTGCATCTGTCAGCCTGGCGCCTCCTGTCTCCGGTGGCCGGCGCCGCCATTACTGTTTTCATTACCACATGGATTACAAACCAAACTTCCCTCCAAGTGTCTGCATGGGCGCAGCCATCTTGGATTCTGTCAGCTGATCATTTCCACCAATCTGTTCTCAGTATTGATAATCTGCATAATTGCCTAGCCAATCCCTTCCTTGCTGCAGGTATAAATACACTGTGCCTGAGCAAGGAAGGCGTCAGTGCTTTGGTTGTCAAACCTAGTTCCTGTTTGTCTCTCTCCTGTGATTGTCTTCCAGGTTCCAGCTCCTGTCTCAAGACTTCCACCATAGAGACCCGCACCAGCATTCCACCTGCGGTGTAGCCTGACTCTCCAATCCATTGTGGATTCATCTGTTTCCAGCTACAACATTACCTGCTTCCAGCTCAGCTTCCAGCAGAGTACAGCTTCCCTTAAAGGGCCGGTGTCCTTTCTACACTTTACCACTCTCCACCGGTATTATTATTTCTCCGCTCTCAAGTTCCACATTTCAGTTCATATTTCATCGCTCCCAAGTTCATTTATTATTTAACTGGTTCCAGCCAGTATCCACTCCGTGCTAACAACAGTCTGGTTCCAGCCAGTATCCACAGCAGCTGTTTTATCTTCAGCAACCCAGCTTTTCCTGGAACACCAGCTGGCACAATCCTGGGTTATCTCCATTGCTACAGTCGGGCCTGGTAAGGACTTTCCATCTAGAAGATCATAAGAACTATCTCACACTACCAGTGCCCTGTGGCTCCTGCCATCCTGTAGTACCCAGGAACTGTATTTATTCTTTGCTGACTTTTACGTTTTCTTTTACTGCTGCTGTGTTGCGGAGTTGTCATAATAAACATCATTGACTTTTTTCCAAGTTGTCGTGGTCACGCCTTCGGGCAGTTATTATTCATGTTACTTACATGTCCAGGGGTCTGATACAACCTCCCAGGTTCCGGTACATCTCAGCCCCTACAACTGAGGCTGCCTCCCGTCGGCTCAGGCCCTCAGTTGTGACAGTAAGCACTGACCTAATGAATCCAGCCGGAGACCAGGATCAAGCGGCCAGGCCGATGCAAGAACTGGCAGCCCGACTAGAACATCAGGAGGCTGCACAGGGCCACATCATCCGCTGTCTCCAGGATCTCTCTACTCGGCTGGATGGGATTCAGACAACTCTCCGTGGATCAGGCGCGTCTGGTGCGTCAACCACAGTGACTCCAGCTATAACCCCACCCACCTTACCCATTTCTGCTCCACGTCTTCATCTTCCAACGCCAGCAAAATTTGACGGATCTCCAAGATTCTGCAGGGGATTTCTCAACCAGTGTGAGATTCAGTTTGAGCTACAACCTGGCAATTTTCCCAGTGACCGTACAAAAATTGCCTACATTATTTCTCTTCTCAGTGGCTCAGCCCTTGATTGGGCATCACCGTTATGGGAGAGGTCCGACACCCTGCTATCTTCCTACACTGCCTTCGTGTCAACATTCAGGCGCATCTTCGACGAGCCAGGCCGGGTAACCTCAGCTTCATCCGAGATTCTCCGTTTACGCCAGGGGTCACGTACTGTAGGACAATATCTGATACAGTTCCAGATCCTGGCATCCGAACTGGCATGGAACGACGAGGCCCTGTATGCTGCATTCTGGCATGGCTTATCTGAGCGTATTAAAGATGAGTTAGCTACCAGAGACTTACCTTCTAAGTTAGATGAGCTAATCTCACTCTGCACGAAAGTTGATTTACGTTTCAGAGAGAGAGCAACTGAGCGTGGAAGATCATCTGCTCCAAAATCTTCTGCTCCTCCTCCTCGTCAACTGTCACCATCTAAAGATGAGCCCATGCAACTTGGCCGTTCCCGTTTAACTCCTGCTGAGCGCCGAAGACGTCTCTCCGAGTTTCTCTGTCTCTATTGTGCAGCTCCGTCTCACACCATTAATGCCTGTCCCAAACGTCCGGGAAACTCCAAATCCTAGCTCGCCAAGGAGAGGGCCGGCTAGGAGTAATGATCTCCTCTCCATCTCCTCAAGATTGTAATCTCCCAGTCTCGCTTCAAGTTGCTCAACGTTATCGGAACGTCATTGCCCTCCTTGATTCCGGAGCAGCTGGGAACTTTATTACCGAAGCCTATGTTAAACGGTGGTCCCTACCCACCGAGAGACTTCCTTCGTCCATTTCTTTAACTGCCGTGGATGGCAGCAAAATTTTTGATGCAGTTATTTCTTTAAGGACTATACCAGTTCGTCTGAGAGTGGGAGTTCTTCATTCCGAACTTATTTCTTTTTTAGTGATTCCAAGAGCCACACATCCTGTGGTCCTGGGCCTTCCATGGCTCCGTCTTCACAATCCTACAATTGATTGGACGACTACGCAAATCCTGGCATGGGGTTCCTCCTGTGCTGAGACATGTTTGTTTAAAGTATTGCCTGTCTGTTCTTCCTCCCCCAGGTCGTCTGATGTTCCACCTCCTCCATATCAAGATTTCACGGATGTGTTCAGTAAAGCTTCTGCTGATATCCTTCCTCCTCATAGAGAATGGGACTGTCCGATTGATCTCGTTCCAGGGAAGGTTCCACCTCGAGGCCGAACTTATCCGTTGTCTCTGCCTGAGACGCATTCTATGGAGGAATATATTAAAGAGAACCTAGCAAAGGGGTTCATTCGACCTTCTTCTTCTCCAGCCGGCGCAGGCTTCTTTTTTGTAAAAAAGAAAGATGGTGGTCTGCGGCCGTGCATCGACTACAGAGGTTTGAACGACATTACCATCAAGAACCGTTATCCTTTACCCCTGATTACTGAGCTCTTTGACAGAGTTAGCGGAGCTACCATCTTTACAAAGCTGGACTTGCGAGGTGCATACAATCTCATCCGGATCCGTGAGGGTGACGAGTGGAAGACCGCCTTTAACACCCGTGATGGACATTATGAGTACCTCGTCATGCCCTTCGGATTGAGCAATGCTCCAGCTGTCTTCCAGCATTTTGTCAATGAGATCTTCAGAGACATTCTATACCGTCATGTCGTGGTCTATCTAGACGATATCCTAATTTTTGCCAACGATTTAGAGGAACATCGTTTTTGGGTTAAAGAGGTTCTGTCCCGTCTCCGTGTCAATCATCTCTATTGCAAATTAGAAAAATGCGTCTTTGAAGTCAAGTCCATTCCGTTTCTAGGGTACATTGTGTCCGGTTCCGGACTAGAGATGGATCCTGAGAAACTACAAGCAATCCAAAATTGGCCGGTACCCTTAACCCTCAAAGGGGTCCAGAGGTTCTTAGGGTTCGCCAACTATTACCGAAAGTTTATACGAGACTTTTCCACCATTGTGGCGCCTATTACTGCTTTCACTAAGAAGGGTGCTAACCCGTCCAAGTGGTCTGAAGAAGCCATGCAAGCATTTCATCTTTTAAAACAAAGGTTCATCTCTGCGCCTGTTCTGAAACAGCCTGACATCGACTCTCCTTTCATCTTAGAGGTGGATGCCTCCTCCGTTGGAGTAGGAGCGGTGTTATCTCAGAGGGCTAAAGATGGCCATTTACACCCTTGCAGTTTCGTCTCCCGGAAGTTCTCCCCAGCTGAGCGCAACTATGCCATTGGCAACCAGGAGTTGCTAGCCATCAAGCTCGCTCTAGAAGAGTGGAGGTATCTGTTGGAGGGAGCTTCTCATTCAATCACCATACTTACAGACCACAAGAACCTTTTATACCTGAAGGGCGCACAATGTCTCAACCCTCGTCAGGCCAGATGGGCACTTTTCTTTTCCAGGTTCGACTTTAAACTCCAGTTCTGTCCGGGCTCTCAGAATCGCAAGGCCGATGCCCTTTCCCGCTCATGGGAGCAAGAAAATGAGTCAGAGTCTTCAGACAAGCATCCTATTATAAATCCGTTGGCATTCTCCACGGTAGGGATGGACTCTACGCCCCCATCAGGGAAAAGTTTTGTGAAGCCGATGCTAAGGAAGAAGCTCATGCATTGGGCCCATGCTTCCCGTTTTGCCGGACATACAGGTATCCAAAAAACCCTGGAGTTTATCTCTAGGTCCTATTGGTGGCCAACTCTGAAAAAGGACGTCTTGGAGTTTATTGCATCTTGCCCAAAGTGTGCCCAACATAAAGTATCCCGCCAGTCGCCTGCGGGGCAACTGGTTCCACTATCCGTTCCCCGTCGACCATGGACCCACTTGTCGATGGATTTCATTACAGACTTACCCATGTGCAACAAGTTCAATACCATCTGGGTGGTAGTTGACCGGTTCACCAAGATGGCACACTTCATTCCTCTCACCGGTCTTCCGTCAGCTTCCAAGTTGACTCAAGTATTCATACAAGAGATCTTCCGACTCCACGGTCTTCCTGAAGAAATTATCTCAGATCGAGGAGTTCAATTCACAGCCAAATTCTGGCGAAGTTTATGTCAAGTCCTCCAAGTCAAGCTAAAGTTTTCCACGGCTTACCATCCTCAGACCAATGGTCAAACCGAGAGGGTGAATCAGGACTTGGAGGCCTTCCTCCGCATCTATGTGTCCTCCTCTCAAGATGACTGGGTTCAATTACTTCCCTGGGCCGAGTTCTGTCATAACAACCAGTATCATTCTTCATCTGCTTCAACACCATTCTTCACTAACTTTGGATTCCACCCTAAAGTCCCTGAGTTCCAACCGCTTCCAGCAACTTCTGTTCCCGCAGTGGATATCACCTTGCATCAGTTTGCCAATATCTGGAAGAGCGTACGATCAGCTCTGCTCAAGGCATCGTTCAGGTACAAGAAGTTTGCGGATAAGAAGCGTCGAGCAGTTCCTGCTCTCAAGGTGGGTGATCGGGTATGGTTATCCACTAAGAATTTGAGGTTAAGAGTTCCCAGTATGAAGTTTGCACCTCGCTATATCGGTCCTTTCAAGATTGAACAAGTCATCAATCCTGTTGCTTACAGACTCCAGTTGCCTCCCTTCTTAAAAATACCCAGGACATTCCATGTTTCCCTGTTGAAACCGCTGATCTTGAATCGGTTTCATTCCTCACTTCCTCCAACTCCGAAAGTCCAAACTCAACGAGGCGTTGAGTATGAAGTGGCCAAGATCCTGGACTCACGTCACCGTTACGGTCAACTACAATATCTTATTGACTGGAAGGGTTATGGTCCTGAGGAACGTTCATGGACCAATGCTTCTGATGTCCATGCTCCTGCCTTGGTCCGGAGATTCCATTCCAAGTTTCCTCAAAAGCCAAAGAAGTGTCCTGGGGCCACTCCTAAAGGGGGGGGTGCTGTCACGATCCGGGTATCTGGACGCCATTTCTTACCCATCAGATGCCTCCTAAGGCTGGCTCAGCGCTCCAGGACCGGATCCCATCTGTTATCCTGATGTGTACATTCCTGTATCCTCTCCTGTCACTCTGGGACGCTGTCACAGTAAACGCCATATTACACCTGGCATGGCGTCTCCCGCGGCCTCCGCCGCCGTCCCTGAACTTCTGCATGCAGAGTGTCTGAGTGGCGATTACGTCAGCCGCGGCCTCCGCTGTGTCCGCGTGGTTGGATGTGCATCTGTCAGCCTGGCGCCTCCTGTCTCCGGTGGCCGGCGCCGCCATTACTGTTTTCATTACCACATGGATTACAAACCAAACTTCCCTCCAAGTGTCTGCATGGGCGCAGCCATCTTGGATTCTGTCAGCTGATCATTTCCACCAATCTGTTCTCAGTATTGATAATCTGCATAATTGCCTAGCCAATCCCTTCCTTGCTGCAGGTATAAATACACTGTGCCTGAGCAAGGAAGGCGTCAGTGCTTTGGTTGTCAAACCTAGTTCCTGTTTGTCTCTCTCCTGTGATTGTCTTCCAGGTTCCAGCTCCTGTCTCAAGACTTCCACCATAGAGACCCGCACCAGCATTCCACCTGCGGTGTAGCCTGACTCTCCAATCCATTGTGGATTCATCTGTTTCCAGCTACAACATTACCTGCTTCCAGCTCAGCTTCCAGCAGAGTACAGCTTCCCTTAAAGGGCCGGTGTCCTTTCTACACTTTACCACTCTCCACCGGTATTATTATTTCTCCGCTCTCAAGTTCTACATTTTAGTTCATATTTCATCGCTCCCAAGTTCATTTATTATTTAACTGGTTCCAGCCAGTATCCACTCCGTGCTAACAACAGTCTGGTTCCAGCCAGTATCCACAGCAGCTGTTTTATCTTCAGCAACCCAGCTTTTCCTGGAACACCAGCTGGCACAATCCTGGGTTATCTCCATTGCTACAGTCGGGCCTGGTAAGGACTTTCCATCTAGAAGATCATAAGAACTATCTCACACTACCAGTGCCCTGTGGCTCCTGCCATCCTGTAGTACCCAGGAACTGTATTTATTCTTTGCTGACTTTTACGTTTTCTTTTACTGCTGCTGTGTTGCGGAGTTGTCATAATAAACATCATTGACTTTTTTCCAAGTTGTCGTGGTCACGCCTTCGGGCAGTTATTATTCATGTTACTTACATGTCCAGGGGTCTGATACAACCTCCCAGGTTCCGGTACATCTCAGCCCCTACAACTGAGGCTGCCTCCCGTCAGCTCAGGCCCTCAGTTGTGACAGTATCTCTATTATCAGAGGTGACTTGAATTGGAGGATTCACCCAGAAATGGACACCTCCGACACCTCTGCTAGATGCTCCTTGAAACTGCACCTCTTGGAGGCTTCAGCATGGTATCATAAATGTTAAGTGTGTTCCTGGGCGGTGGCTGCTCCGAATGCACAAAGATGTACAGTCATATGGTATTGTTATAGGAGTGTCTCAGGGCATGTTGCTGAAATGGTTGCAAACTCAGACACAAAATCGCTCACATTGGAAGCCATACTCTGCCGGAGAATTTGCGCCTAGCATGTGGCTGGCGTAAGTTTTGATGATGCAAGTTCTAAAGGTGCACCAAACAGGATTTCAGTGTCTTAACACGCTCAACGTGGGCGTCCCAATCCTTGCACATTAGGAGGCATGGCTGGACACCACAGAAGGGCGTGCAGCAGTATTGCATAAAGTCGCTTACACTACCCAGCAAAAGACGCACACACGGACGCAGCAACATCCAACTAAAGGGCCCTACACGTTAATAGATCCGTCGCCGAGCTGCCCGACGGCTGATACGGCCGACGGGCGACCCGGCGGCGGGTGGCAGTGATGGGGGGAGTGAAGTTTCCTCACTCCCCCCGTCACCCGGCTCCATTGAAGTGCAGGCAAATATGGACGAGATTGTCCATATTGGCCTGCACGCACAGCCGACGGGGCACCAGCGATGAACAAGCGCGGGGCCGCGCACCGTTCATCGCTGGTGACTCTACACTCAAAGATATGAATAGTGGGGGTAATTCCAAGTTGATCGCAGCAGGATTTTTGTTAGCAGTTGGGCAAAACCATGTGCACTGCAGGGGAGGCAGATATAACATGTGCAGAGAGAGTTAGATTTGGGTGGGTTATATTGTTTCTGTGCAGGGTAAATACTGGCTGCTTTATTTTTACACTACAAATTAGATTGCAGATTGAACACTCCCCACCCACATCTAACTCTCGCTGCACATGTTATATCTGCCCCCCCCCCCTGCAGTGCACATGGTTTTGCCCAACTGCTAACAAAAATCCTGCTGCGATCAACTTGGAATTACCCCCAGTATCTCGTTCAATAATGAACGAGATCGTTCATATCTTTGAGCGATATCGACCAGTGTGTAGGGCCTTTTAGAATCAGCCCCACAGTAACTGCTTATCAGATAATGTGTATATGGGTTACTTTGTTTACTTTATTTCTGGAGCTCAGGTTCAGAGAGGGATAAGTCACAGTGACAGTTATATCAGTTGCACAATGGGGGTAATTCCAAGTTGATCGCAGAAGGAATTTTTTTAGCAGTTGGGCAAAACCATGGGGGGCATTCCGAGTTGTTCGCTCGGTAAAAATCTTCGCATCGCAGCGATTTTCCGCTTAATGCGCATGCGCAATGTCCGCACTGCGACTGCGCCAAGTAAATTTGCTATGCACTTAGGATTTTTACTCACGGCATTTTCATCGTTCTGGCGATCGTAATGTGATTGACAGGAAATGGGTGTTACTGGGCGGAAACAGGCCGTTTTATGGGCGTGTTGGGAAAAACGCTACCGTTTCCGGAAAAAACGCAGGAGTGGCCGGAGAAACGGGGGAGTGTCTGGGCGAACGCTGGGTGTGTTTGTGACGTCAAACCAGGAACGACAAGCACTGAACTGATCGCAGATGCCGAGTAAGTCTGGAGCTACTCAGAAACTGCTACGAGGTGTGTAATCGCAATATTGCGAATACTTCGTTCGCAATTTTAAGATGCTAAGATTCACTACCAGTAGGCGGCGGCTTAGCATGAGCAAATCTGCTAAAATCCGCTTGCGAGCGAACAACTCGGAATGACCCCCCATGTGCACTGCAGGGGAGGCAGATATAACATGTGCAGAGAGTGTTAGATTTGGGTGGGTTATTTTGTTTATGTGCAGGGTAAATACTGGCTGCTTTATTTTTACACTGCAAATTAGATTGCAGATTGAACACACCCAACGCAAATCTAACTCTCTCTGCACATGTTAAATCTGTCTCCCCTGCAGTGCACATGGGCCCTCATTCCGAGTTGTTCGCTCGGTAAAAATCTTCGCATCGCAGCGATTTTCCGCTTAATGCGCATGCGCAATTTCCGCACTGCGACTGCGCCAAGTAAATTTGCTATGCAGTTAGGATTTTTACTCACGGCTTTTTCATCGTTCTGGCGATCGTAATGTGATTGACAGGAAATGGGTGTTACTGGGCGGAAACAGGCCGTTTTATGGGCGTGTGGGAAAAAACGCTACCGTTTCCGGAAAAAACGCGGGAGTGGCTGGAGAAACGGAGGAGTGTCTGGGCGAACGCTGGGTGTGTTTGTGACGTCAAACCAGGAACGATAAGCACTGAACTGATCGCAGATGCCGAGTAAGTCTGAAGCTACTCTGAAACTGCTACGAGATGTGTAATCGCAATATTGCGAATCTTTCATTCGCAATTTTAAGAAGCTAAGATTCACTCCCAGTAGACGGCGGCTTAGCATGTGCAATACTGCTAAAATCGCCTTGCGAGCGAACAACTCGGAATGAGGGCCACGGTTTTGTCCAATTGCTACCAAAATTCCTGCTGCGATCAACTTGGAATTACCCCCAGTGCCCATTGACCTTGGCTGCAAATATTAATTTTCCACACACTGAGATGAAATATTTAAAAAATTGGGACTACAGCTGGACTTGCTGTCCTGAACCTCTGACCTCTGCTCTGCAAATATTTAGGAACCCTCAGTATGTATCCAAAACCCTTGTTCAGTTTCACTGTGACAACATTTGCTTTACATTTCAGCTGTCCACAGTATTTCATCCTTCACTTCCTGGGTTTAGGGATGAGCACAGAATCCCACGCTGCACTATGGAGAATTCCGGCAGCAGCAGAATCCTCATATCTGCTAAGTGCTATCACTGATAATGGTTTATAGCGTGGCTCCCATAAAATCAACTGAAAGATAAAGATATGTGTGTCCATGTGAGAAACACACGCAGGTTATGGCTTGGATGACATTCGGAATAAATCTACCCAAAATTTTGAAACTGAGGGGTATATTTACTAAGGTCCCGATTTTGACCGAGATGGTGTTTTTTCTTCAAAGTGTCATCTCGGGAATTTACTAAACTCAAATCACGGCAGTGATGAGGGCATTCGTATTTTTTTGGAACTCAAAGAAAAAAATTACGAATGAATACACCATCCGTCAAATACGCCTGTAATTTGGTAGAACTCGGTCATTTACTAAAAAGTGTAATTCACAAACACTGCCGGCAATAGCCAAACACTGCCGTGAACAAATACAAATCGTAAAAAAGTGATAAAATAAAACAGACCTGCTTTTTTTTACCATGTTCTGATAGGCATGCACGGATCCATGAGATCCGTGCATGTTTATCAGTGGGAAGGGGTGGGAAAGTGTTAAATTTGTTGAAAAAAATGCTTAGAGTCCCCCCTCCTAAGCAAAACCAGCCTCGGGCTCTTTGAGCCGGTCCTGGTTGAAAAAATATGGGGAAAAAAGTGACAGGGGTTCCCCCATATTTAATCAACCAGCACTGGGCTCTGCGCCTGGTCCTGGTTCCAAAAATACGGGGGACAAAAAGCGTAGGGGTCCCCCGTATTTCAGAAACCAGCACCGGGCTCCACTAGCCAGATACATAATGCCACAGCCGGGGGACACTTTTATATTGGTCCCTGCGGCCCTGGCATTACATACCCAACTAGTCACCCCTGGCCGGGGTACCCTGGAGGAGTGGGAACCCCTTAAATCAAGGGGTCCTTCCCTCCAGCCACCCAAGGGCCAGGGGTGAAGCCCGAGGCTGTCCCCCCCATCCAAGGACGGCGGATGGGGGGCTGATAGCCTTTTTGACAAAATGTGAATATTGTTTTTAGTAGCAGTACTACAAGTCCCAGTAGGCCTCCCCCGCAAGATGGTACTTGGAGAACCACAAGTACCAGCATGCGGAGGAAAACCGGGCCCGCTGGTACCTGTAGTACTACTACTAAAAAAATACCCCAATAAAAACAGGAGACACACACCTTGAAAGTAAAAGTTTATTACATACATCCATACCTCCAAACATACATACTTACCTATCATCACACGAGGGTCGGTCCTCTTCTCCATGTAGAATCCATGGGGTACCTGTTGGAAAAATTCTACTCACATAATCCAGTGTAGATCGGTCCTCTTCTGTTCTATTTGTAATCCACGTACTTTGCAAAATAAAAAAACGGACACCCGACCACGCACTGAAAGGAGCCCCATGTTTTCACATGGGACCCCTTTCCCCGACTGCCAGGAATCCCCCCTGACTTCTGTCTAAGAGGGTTCCTTCAGCCAATCAGGGAGCGCCACGTCGTGGCACCCTCCTGATTGGCTGTGTGCTCCTGTAGTGTCTGTCAGGCAGCACACGGCAGTGATACAATGTAGCGCCTATGCGCTCCATTGTAACCAATGGTGGGAACTTTGTGGTCAGCGGTGAGGTTACTTTCGGTCAACTGGGAATCCATTTAGTACAATGGGGTATAGACGGGTCCACTAGGAGCCTTGGGCACTTTAAGAATTTGATAGTGTGCGCTGGCTCCTTCCTATATGCCCCTCCTACCAGACTCAGTTTAGGAAACTGTGCCCGAGGAGACTTTGAGAGAAGGATAGATAAGGATAGTGGTGAGACTACGAACCAGAACACACAGAACAATAGGAAAGCCATGCTAACTAAACTTGAAACATGAACAGCAACCAGAACACTTAACTAAGTAACAGTGCAGGAAGAACGAAACACCGGGCGGGCACCCTGTATCCTCTACGGACTACGAGAAAAGGATTTACCGGTAGATAATTAAAATCCTATTTTATCTTATGTCCTTGGGGATACTGGGAATCCATTTAGTACCATGGGGAACTACCAAAGCTCTCAAACCGGGTGGGAGAGTGCTGAGGTTCCTGCAGAACTGACTGACCAAACTGCAGGTCCTCAGAGGCCAAAGTATCGAACTTGTAAAACTTTGTAAGCGTATTCGAACCTGACCAAGTAACTGCTCGGCAGAGCTGCAAAGCCGAGACACCCCGGGCAGCCGCCCAAGAGGACCCCACCGACCTAGTAGAGTGGCCCTGTACAGATTTTGGAACTGTCAATCCTGCCGTGGAAAAAGCATGCTGGATAGTGAGCCTGATCCAACGTGCAATAGACTGCTTTGAAGCAGGACACCAAATTTTATTGGGATCAAAGACAACGAACAGCAAGTCGGATTTCCTGTGGTGAGCTGTTCTCTTTACATACACCTTCACAGCCCTCATAACATCCAAAGACTTTGAAGTAGCAGAGGTGTCCGTAACAGCCGGAACCACAATAGGTTGGTTGATGTGAAACGTGGACACCACCTTAGGAAGAAATTGCTGACGAGTTCTGAGTTCAGCTCTGTCCTCATGTAAAATTAAGTAGGGACCCTTGTGAGACAACACCCCTAGCTCCGACACACGTCTTGCTGAAGCCAAGGCCAACAGTGTGACGGTCTTCCACGTATTATTGGGACATGTTTGTGTGTGTTAAAAATTAGTAAGAATGTTTTTACACATGATGCTGAAACAAACAAATATGTACTTTTACATAAAAAAATCAAAGAATGTGTATAATAATGTATATGTGTGGCAAACTGTGTATTTACTTACACATCATCAAGTTTACAGCATCAAACATTAGGAAATAAATTATTCCTGATTACAGTAAGTTTGTGTGTCTTAAATATGATGGTACATCACACATAGGGACACATGTATTCCTCAAGGCTAACATATTATATGTTGAGGAGTTTTTTTGGGAACACAGGTTCTCAAACTCGGCCTTCAGGAACCCACACAGTGCATGTTTTGCAGGTCTCCTCACAGAATCACAAGTGACATAATTAGCTCCAGCTGTGAACCTTTTAACATATGTCTGTGAGTAATTCATACACCTATGCTTCTACTGGGTTACGTGAAAAACATGCACTGTGTGTGGTCCTGAGGGCCGAGTTTGTGAACCTGTGCATTAGGACGTTACACACAATGATAAAGTGACATACTAAATGGATTATGTGGGCTTGTAAGAAATTAGCACTGCAAGTTTACGATCACTTATCCAGACTTAATGCATGCCACTCTTAATCTGTTGTTTTGAGAATAAAAATACACACAATACACATGCGACATTTGTTTTTTTCATAAAGCGAGGGTATGTTTGTATGTGTCAAGGAGACAGACACATTCTGAGTAATGGTTTTGGGGAAAAAAAGGCAAAACATCTATTTATGATTACACAACAAATGAAATAAGCAAACCAAGCTTACCTTAGAAATAGCGATTGATGATCTCTTGCCTAACCTGCCTCCCTACATCTGTACTCCAAGTATCACCAGATGTCTCTAATTCCTCTGCTTGCTGGCTGCTTTCTTCCTCCTCCTCCTCCTCCTCCTCAACATGTGGCAGATGTTGTTGCAAACACATGTTATGAAGAAAGCAACAGCAGAACACAATTTGAGTCACCTTGGAGGGACTATACAACAAAAGGCCAGCAGACTTATCCAGACACCGAAACCTAGATTTCAGCACACCAAAACATCTTTCTATCACATTCCGTGTGGACTTATGTGCATGATTGTAATTGTGTTCAGCAGGGGTATCAGGTCGGGACAATGGAGTTAGAAGCCAAGAGAAACAGCCATATCCTCCATCACCTAAAAGACAGATATAGTAACGTGATTCATGTTAAGATACAGCAACACATAAGTAACACACTGTGGGGCAGATGTATTAACCTGTAGAAGGCATAAGGAAGTGAAAAACCAGTGATATGTGCAAGGTAATAAAGGCAGCAGACATCTGTTCCTAAATGTTAATTTACATATTGGAGCTGATTGGCTGGTGCCTTTATCACCTTGCACAGATCACTGGTTTCTCACTTCCTTATGCCTTCTACAGGTTAATACATCTGCACCTGTATTTGGACAAAGTATACGCAGGCCTACACATATCAAATTACATACCCAGCAGCCATCCATCTGGCATTTGCCCGTCCTCAAACTTATCAAAGAGGGATGACTGACTGAGGATGAAGGAGTCATGGCAGCCCCCAGGGTAACCAGCAACAACACTCATTATTTTGAGATTTGCATCACAAACCACCTGCACATTTGTGGAGTGTTCGAAATTGCGGTTTGTATATATGTGCTGCCTGCCCCTAGGTGGTCTTAGCTGAATGTGTGTGTAATCTATGGCTCCAAGCACATTGGGCATGCCAGCCAGCTCATAGAAATCTACCCTGACGGCATGCCACTGAGACTCCTGGGTAGGGAAGCAGATTAAGGCCTCGATGTGGGGCTGCAAAACAGCCAACACCTGTGTGTATATTTTAAAGAACAATAAACATGAGATTTTAGGACAGAACAGGCCACCGAGAAATTAAAACAAACACAAAACAGAAGAGGTAGTTAGGTATACATCACTTGTGTTAAGATTCTGGAAAATGAGGGCTGTGAGATTCCTATGACATCCCCAGACACAGCCTGAAAGCTGCCAGTAGCCAGAAAGTGCAACACAGCCAGGAGTTTGTGCAGGCCTGAGACAGAGCGAGAGCGTGCTGTCTCAGGGTCTAGGCCCAGTTTGACAAGGTCATACAGACGGAAAATGTTGTTACGATTTAGACGGAACATCTGTATGACCTTATCATCGGACAATGCATTCAAGTTTAAACGCCCCCCAAAAAACCGAGGCCTGCGCAGCCTCAGCGGAACCTGTACAACCTGCTGACCATGTTCAGTTTCTTGGCCCTGGTTACTTACAGGCTGATGTCTGAGTCTGAGGAATCCCACAGCACACAAAAGATCACAGTCCTGCTGCCATTTCTGAGTGTAGGTGTATTGAAATGGGCCTAACATCCTTTTATAGGCATCCTAATTCGGGTGTGAGTGATTTTTTATTTGCAACACATGTAAACACGACTGAAAAAAAGCAGGTCTAATTTTTTGCCGCTTTTTTTAACGAATCGCAAAAAAATACGACCGCATTTGAGCACTCAGAGACTAACACCCAAATACGAATGAATAGTGAATTCCCGTATTCTATGTAATAACAGCGTTTGACCGATGGTCTATTCATTCGTATTTGTGAACGTTGTCATTCAAACCATTACGAATAGTCCAAACACTGCCGAGATTTGTGCTTAGTGAATTCCCGGATTGGGACTTAGAAAACAAAACACAAATCGGACAAACTCGATTTTTTAGTAAATATTGGCCCAGGTCTTTTCTTTAGTAGTGGAGATGTTGCCCATAACAAGCCATTATCTTCTTGAAGGTGTAGAAACATGGTAAGCATAGTTGACTACTTTGTAAGTCTCTGCTCCAGGAGAAGCCCAGAGAAGAGACGTTGCTAACCACATTGGGGGCGGGCTGCCACGTCATTTGGCCACTCCCCCACCATGGATAAAATACCGCATGGTCCGCAATCATAGGACGAGGCTTAATGATGTGATTTGCATAATTAAGCCCCACGCCCCCTGCCCGGCACCACAATTACAGTGTTTTTCTCCCTCTCCTGTCCGCTTCACTAGGAAGCGGTCGGTGATGCAGGAGAGTCACCAACTCTTCCAGGGGTGCGAGCAGAGCTGGATTAAGGCTTCAGGGGGCCCTGGGTACTTAAGACAGGGGGCCCTAAGATCTAAAACACACACACACACATATATATATATATATATATATATATATATATATATATATACATATAAAATAAATAACCCAGAACCTAAACTTTAAGTACAGCCAGCCTTACTTTTTTTTTACTTTGCGGGCAGGCTGCTTTCACAGATATAATAGGAGAGCTAGAGTTCCTCTCTCTCCAAACACTCCGCTGAGCGCTGGCTCCGAGTCCACACAACCGCCCTCACTCCACAATCTTCCTCATAGTGCCCTGCAGCCTGCCAATGACTGAGCCGCAGGCTACTGCTTCACAGATTATTGGACAGCTGAGCCGTCGCTCAGATGTCCTGTCTATAGCCCCTTACAACCCAACCCGCTATTGGACAGCTGCTACTGCTGCCCAGGCTCAGCAGCCCTGCGTGGCATGCGCATAGGGGTGCACAGCACATTACATTAGGGTGTGCAAAACGGGGAAAAAAATTCTAGCTTCGTGGGCAGTACAGATGGCGTAATGGTTAGCATTACTGCTTCACAGCAGTTGTTGTCAGTGGTTCAATCCCCACCATGGGCCTACCTGTGTGGAGTTTGTATATTCTTCCCATACTTGTGTAGGTTTCCTCCAGGTGCTCCAGTTTCCTCCCACAATCCAAAAACATACTGGTAGGTTAATTTTAATTGGCTCCCAACAATATTAACCCTAGCGTGAATGTGTGTGTGTGTGTGTGTGTGTGTGTGTGTGTGTGTGTGTGTACATGTGATAGGGAATATAGACTGTAAGCTCCACTGGGACAGGGACTGATGTGAATGGGTAAATATTCTCTGTAAAGCGCTGCGGAATATGTGTGCGCTATATAACTAACTGGTAATAAATAATAATAAATAAAACCAGTCAGGGTGAGAGTCTAGCATCACCTATAAGGTCCAATCAGGACCGTCCACAGGAGGTACAACAATTCAATACAGCATATAGTCCATGTCTAACAGGTCCTTATATACCCCACAAGCAATCAAAGTTTGGGGCCAAAATGTGGACCAATGTCCAACCTGGAACACACGTGGCGTCATTTCCGGGTCTATATAAATAACTCTATGGGGGAGATGTACTAAGCAGTGAAAAAAGTGACCCAGTGTATACGTTGCCCATGGCTGCCCCTTTATACCTACTACATCAGATAAAACAGCCACCTGTATATATATATAACTGCATGCAGAGAATCGCTCAGCATTGACCAAAAGAGAGTCACATTAGATAAGGTTAAAATGTATAATAGAGCACACGCCAGAAGTACTGCTCCATAGATTACCCATCAGCGGCGAATATGCGGTGACACTGCTTCAGCATCGCTGGGACACAGACATCACTTGAGAACTCCATACAGCATTTGGGGAGCGCACGCCTGGCATCAGGAAGTACAGAATGATACAATTGTGGAGGCTTATGTACATATAATTTCTATAATGTATAAATATGTAATAATAAGTCAATACATTTTTAGGAGGGTGTTATGATTATAAAAAAAACATACATATTTTAACATATTGAACATATCAGATTTATGTCTGTATATGTATGTGTTTATATGTATATATGTATATATATCTATATATCTATATATATATATGTATGCATGTATGTATGTGTGTATATATAGATATATATGTATCTGTGGATAGATAGATAGATAGATAGATAGATAGATAGATAGATATGCAGTTAAAATCCCGACGGCCAGGATCCTGGCGCACAAGATACCCGCAATGGAATCCCAACAGACGACTGAATCCTGAATGGGAACAGAACACCGATGCCGGAATCCTGACCCTTAGGATCCTGAATGTCCAAACAACGGGGCAGGTAAGTACGCCGGGGATGGGAAGGGGTTAGGTTTACTCAACCTCCCGGGGAATTAGGGTTAGGGTGCAGGAGGGAAGGTTAGGTTTAGGTTGCGGGAGGGTTAGGCTGCGGTGGGGGGGGGGGGACACACAGTTAGGTTTAGGGTGCGGTGAAGGGGGTTCAGGCTTAGGCAACACCTGGGGAGGTTAGGGTTGGGCTGCGAGGGTACAAGGGTTAGGGTTAAGCACCTAAAAGGGAGGGTTAGGATAGGGTAGAGAGCAGGTTAGAAGAACACTTACTGGCTCTTGTCGGGATGCTGCTGATCACCAGCATCCAACCCTATTATAATATATACATATATAAAAGCTTCTTAATATTGTACATGTTAAAATAATAATGTTTTTCTAATCATATCACCCTCCTAAAAATGTGCTGAATTATTTTTACTTATATACTCCTCCTGCCTGGCCCCCTCCCCTCCTCCTGCCTGGCCCCCTCCCCTCCTTTCCCTTGCAGACTGTAGCAGGTTACTTACATTACAGAAGCCACGCTGAGAGACTTTATGTACAGTACTGCTGACAGCTACTGCCCAATGCCCTGCAGAGCCCACGCCATGATTAAAAATAAATAGACAGCACAAGAGGAGCAACATGCTCCTCCACCTCCTCATGGCCTGGCACAGTGACTGAGAGAGCGCGGGGCGGGCGGGCGACGCAACGTCAGCGCGTCACATCGGAGCAGACATAGGAAGACACTGTGAGGCGGAGCCAGGAGGTTAAGCTGCGGCCATGATTAACAAGATCGCTCACTGCAGACGTGTGTGAAGGGGGGGGACGGCGCCGGTGTTTTGCTAATGCAGAGGGGAGCCGGGACAGCCGGCGCCCAGCTGCCTTCACTGCTTGTGGCGCCGCCGTGGCCGCAACAGTGTCTGGCAGTGAAGTGGGGAGCCAGGAACACGGTACAGCAGATCGGATCAGAGATCCGATCTTTGGTGGGTGGCGGGGCTGCGGGGGGCCCTTTTGAAAATGGGGGCCCGGGGTACTTATCCCCGGGGCACCCCCCTTAATCCGGCTCTGGGTGCGAGGGACTCCCTGAAAAATCGTGAGTCTCCCACAACTTTCAGGAGGGTAGGCATGTATGATCTGTACAATCTGATTGGTTGCTATGGGCAACATCTCTTCTATACATCCGCACTTTAGTAAATATATCCCTCACCCTCTATCTAATAAAGTGCAAACTATATATATATATATATATTCAGCAATAAACAGGAAGCGGCACTCAGAGACGTAGTAACTCGTGCAAAAATAAAGCAACCAAGCTTTAATGTATCATCACATCATCAACGTTTCGGGGTTGTCCCCCTTCATCAGGATAACAACAAGTGAGCACAAAACAAACTTTATACCTTACCCCCACCAATGGAAAATTTTCAGTTTTTCCGCCAGCATCCACGGAGTTCTCCGCCACTCCCCCCTGCATACACGGCTGTTGCCGGAAGAGGAAGTGACGCGGACCACCGAACAGACTGCTGGGTGCGTTACCATGGAGACGCGGCACCGCTCGTATACAAGGACGCCGCCAGCGTTGTCACGGAAACCCGTGAACCGTAAGATGGTTAAACTAAAGCATATATCAATGCATATAACAGCAAACCATGCTGGCCGCATCCCGTCTACCAGCAGTGTCAAATCATCCGTCTTGCAACCATATACACACACAGAAAAATCATGACAAAAACTGTAACAATATTACAGACAAATAAAACTAATCTGCATCCCATAGAATCCGCTGCTACATAGTTGTTAATTCTGGGTCAAATTTCAAGAATAACATTCTCATGTAATAAGTTATATATAGCTTGTGACACATAACACATGCCTCAACGAATACATACAGGTGTAATTATAAACTCTATACACACTACCTACACGTACAAGGGTATGAATTTAACCTTGAATCAAATTTACTTACAATTAAATGTTACCCCTGTAGATATTTTATATCATGTCATCCTGCATCAGACATGTGTACCACACCAGCCTGATATGGATATATTCAGAGAAAACAGTTGAGACCCATGGTCTCATTCAGGCCTTTGGGAGCCATGGTGTCAAGGCGGTAGATCCACCGGGCCTCCAACTGTAGTAATCTTTTATGTCTATCACCACGTCGCAGTGATAGGGGTACATGATCGATAATTTTATAACGTATGGTGGCCACACCATGTCCCAATCGGGCAAAATGGCGTGCCACCGGTTGTTCACTGTTCCCTGAAAAAAGTGCGGCTCTAATGGCCGCCCTATGTTGTGCCATTAGAGCCGCACTTTTTTCAGGGAACAGTGAACAACCGGTGGCACGCCATTTTGCCCGATTGGGACATGGTGTGGCCACCATACGTTATAAAATTATCGATCATGTACCCCTATCACTGCGACGTGGTGATAGACATAAAAGATTACTACAGTTGGAGGCCCGGTGGATCTACCGCCTTGACACCATGGCTCCCAAAGGCCTGAATGAGACCATGGGTCTCAACTGTTTTCTCTGAATATATCCATATCAGGCTGGTGTGGTACACATGTCTGATGCAGGATGACATGATATAAAATATCTACAGGGGTAACATTTAATTGTAAGTAAATTTGATTCAAGGTTAAATTCATACCCTTGTATACATGTGTAGGTAGTGTGTATAGAGTTTATAATTACACCTGTATGTATTCGTTGAGGCATGTGTTATGTGTCACAAGCTATATATAACTTATTACATGAGAATGTTATTCTTGAAATTTGACCCAGAATTAACAACTATGTAGCAGCGGATTCTATGGGATGCAGATTAGTTTTATTTGTCTGTAATATTGTTACAGTTTTTGTCATGATTTTTCTGTGTGTGTATATGGTTGCAAGATGGATGATTTGACACTGCTGGTAGACGGGATGCGGCCAGCATGGTTTGCTGTTATATGCATTGATATATGCTTTAGTTTAACCATCTTACGGTTCACGGGTTTCCGTGACAACGCTGGCGGCGTCCTTGTATACGAGCGGTGCCGCGTCTCCATGGTAACGCACCCAGCAGTCTGTTCGGTGGTCCGCGTCACTTCCTCTTCCGGCAACAGCCGTGTATGCAGGGGGGAGTGGCGGAGAACTCCGTGGATGCTGGCGAGAATACTGAAAATTTTCCATTGGTGGGGGTAAGGTATAAAGTTTGTTTTGTGCTCACTTGTTGTTATCCTGATGAAGGGGGACAACCCCGAAACGTTGATGATGTGATGATACATTAAAGCTTGGTTGCTTTATTTTTGCACGAGTTACTACGTCTCTGAGTGCCGCTTCCTGTTTATTGCTGCATGTGCTGGGGCGCAGACCCCTCAAAGAAGGCACCAGAGCATCTACAACAATTTATGGTTGGAGTGCCGGATCCTCTGCATGGATATATATATATATTAAGATTATCCCGTACTCTCACCCAACCTAAACAACCGCTGGGTAGCCAAATCAGAGTCAGATCCAATCAAGGAATGGACCCATAGTACAGTACAGTGTTTTCAACTAAACGTGGAAATGATAGCAGTCTCCAGACCAAAAATCAACTTAACAAAAATATTTTTACTGAAAAAATTTTCATACAGTTCCAGATGTAAACAATACTTTGCTCACCAACGTTTCAGTCCCCATCTGGGACCTTTTTCAAGGTATCACAACAATCCAGCAATATTCAAAAGTGCAGATATGGTATGAAAATGGAACTGGACCATTTACACACATCTACACCTTTTCAAAGTATGTGCGTTGGTGAGCAGTATTGTATACATCTGGAACTGTATGAAATGTTTACAGTAAAAATATTTTTGTTAAGTTGACTTTTGGTCTGGAGAGTGCTATCATTTCCACGTTTAGTGGAAAACACTGTAATCAATATATATATATATCACCAATTTATACAGCAGTCCCTGCACCATTGGAGCTTATAATCCACAGTCCCTAAAACAAAAGTTCATGCACACACAAACTGGTGGGGTTCATTTTGTCACAAGCGAATCAAACTACAGGTTGAGTATCCCTTATCCAAAATGCTTGGGACCAGAAATATTTTGGATATCGGATTTTTCCGTATTTTGGAATAATTGCATCCCATAATGAGATATCATGGCAATGGGACCTAAGTGTAAGTACAGAATGCATTTATGTTTCATACACACCCTATACACAAAGCTTTAAGGTAATTTTAGCCAATATTTTTTTATTAACTTTGTGCATTAAACAAAGTGTGTGTACATCCACACAATTCATTTATGTTTCATATACACCATGGTGGTCATTCCGAGTTGTTCGCTCGGTAATTTTCTTCGCATCGCAGCGATTTTCTGCTAACTGCACATGCGCAATGTTCGCACTGCGACTGCGCCAAGTAAATTTGCTATGCAGTTAGGTATTTTACTCACGGCATTACGAGGTTTTTTCTTCGTTCTGGTGATCGTAATGTGATTGACAGGAAGCGGGTGTTTCTGGGCGGAAACAGGCCGTTTTATGGGAGTGTTTGAAAAAACGCTACCGTTTCTGGGAAAAACGCGGGAGTGGCTGGAGAAACGGAGGAGTGTCTGGGCGAACGCTGGGTGTGTTTGTGACGTCAAACCAGGAACGACAAGCACTGAACTGACCGCACTGGCAGGGTAAGTCTCGAGCTACTCAGTAACTGCACAGAGAAGTCTTTTCGCAATATTGCGAATCTTTCGTTCGCAATTTTGCTAAGCTAAGATTCACTCCCAGTAGGCGGCGGCTTAGCGTGTGAGCTTGCGAGCGAACAACTCGGAATGAGGGCCCATATACACTCCGCCTGAAAGTCATTTAATACAATATTTTTATAACTTTGTGTATTAAACAAAGTTTGTGTACATTGAGCCATCAAAAACAAAGGTTTCACTATCTCACTCTCACTCAAAAAATTCCGTATTTCAGAATATTCCGTATTTTGGAATATTTGGATATGGGATACTCAACCTGTACCAGTATGGTTTTGGCGTATGAGAGGAAACTGGAGCACCCCGGGGAAACCCTCGCACACACAGGGAGAACATACTAATCCTACTTTTCCAACTAAGGTCATTTTTACTTTTCATATCAAGTTGTCTTTGTACTCAACCAACTGACAATAAAGAACAATGATTACACAGCCTGGATCTTGTCAGTGCAATTTCTATCTATCTGTCCAGAACAAAATAAATTAGAAAATGGATAAAATATATTTTCTTTCTGTAGGGTCTCATCGAGGACATGCTCCAGCCCAACATGTATCAAGAATGCAATTGGAAGGCAAAAAGGGTAAGGAAGTAAAGCGCCAAAAGTAATAAAAGCATGCAGGGCCGTAACTAGGAGTGTGTGAGCACCCTGCCGCCAGTAGCAACCAGCCAGCTTCCAACTACCTATTATAAAGGGGATATCGTTATGATCCCGGCGGTCAACATACCGATGCCGGGATCCCGACCGCCAGAATTCCGGAAGGGGGCCGTAAACTATTCCCACTCGTGGATGTTCACGACACCCATAGAGTGGGAATAGAACCTGAGACGGGTGCAGCGAGCTACCGAGCCCGCAGAGCGGCAAGCATGCAAGGGGCTTCAGTGCGCTCGCCCTCCTGTCGGCCGGGATCCCAGTGTTGGTATGCTGACCATCGGAATCCAGAGTGACCACCGGTCACCCGTAACGAATCCATTATAAAGTACATTCTATAAAATGCTAGCTAGAATTCTATTGGTTGGCTGCCATGGAGTTGAAAAGGATATACACAAATTATTCCGGTTAATTTCCTTTCCATGAAATATTCCATGCCAAACATTTATTTCCCAACCCTGCTGTCTGTTTGTGTTCTACATACATTGTACAGGGTATATAACAGAAAGCATAAAAAAAAAAAAAATGTTTGTATGCACGCAGACACTTTATACTTGTTGGCACATGGCACTTTAGCTGGTTACTCCCCTGAAGAAGGTTTGATACCGAAAACGGCTGTTTGGGATGCCACCCATGCTATGCTTCTGCTGCACTATGATGAGTATATAATGGATTATGTATCTTAGTGACATCATGAAGTAAATCTTTTGTTCAAGTAAAGAACAGTGTGCTGGTTCTGTTCATATCCATATGCTGCTGCTGAGGGATGGATATGTCTCTCTCTCTCTCTCTCTCTCTCTCTATATATATATATATAGTATACACACACACACACACACACACACACACACACACACACACACACACACACACACACACGTTGAGTATCCCATATCCAAATATTCCGGAATACAGAGAGTGAGATAGTGAAACCTTTGTTTCTCTAACGTCCTAGTGGATGCTGGGGACTCCGTAAGGACCATGGGGAATAGACGGGCTCCGCAGGAGATAGGCTCAATGTACACAACCTTTGTTTAATACACAAAGTTATTAAAAATATTGTATTAAATGACCATCAGGCTGTGTGTATAAGGTATATATATGAAACATAAATGAATTGTGTGAATGTACACACACTTTGTTTAATGCGCTAAGGTAGTCATTCCGAGTTGTTCACTCGCTAGCAGTTTTTAGAAGCCGTGCAAACGCTATGCCGCCGCCCACTGGGAGTGTATTTTAGCTTAGCAGAAGTGCGAACGAAAGGATCGCAGAGCGGCTACAAAATAATTTTGTGCAGTTTCAGAGTAGCTTCAGACCTACTCAGCGCTTGCGATCACTTCAGACTATTCAGTTGCTGTTTTGACGTCACGAACACGCCCGGCGTTCGGCCAGCCACGCCTGCATTTTTCCTGGCACGCCTGTGTTTTTTCGATCACTCCCTGAAAACGGTCAGTTGACACCCAGAAACGCCCACTTCATGTCAATCACTCTGCGGTCAGTAGTGCGACTGAAAAGCTTCGCTAGACCCTGTGTGAAACTACATCGGCCGTTGTAAAAGTACTTCGCCGCATACGCATGCGCAGAAGTGCCGATTTTTTTCCTGATCACTGCGCAGCAACCTAAAGCAGCTAGCGATCAACTCGGAATGACCCCCTAAGTTAATAAAAATATTGGCTAAAATTACCTTCAGACTGTGTGTATAAGGTGTATATGAAACATAAATGCATTCTGTGCTTAAACCTGGGTCCCATCGCCATGATATCTCATTATGATATGCAATTATTCCAAAATACGGAAAAATCTGATATCCAAAATACCTCTGGTCCCAAGCATTTTGGATAAGGGATACATAAAATATATAATAGGATTTTAATTACCTACTGGTAAATCCTTTTCTTGTAGTCCGTAGGGGATGCTGGGGTCCATATTAGTACAATGTGGTATAGACGGGTCCACCAGGAGCCATGGGCACTTTAAGACTTTGATAGTGTGGGCTGGCTCCTCCCTCTATGCCCCTCCTACCAGACTCAGTCTAGAAACTGTGCCCGACGAGATGGACAACTTCGAGAGAAGGATTTTACACAGATAGTGGCGAGATTCACACCAGCTCACACATACAAGGCAAACCAAGCTAACCAGCTTGAAAGCTCAGCAACGGCTGAACATTATTACTTAACCAAGTAAGAAAAAACAGTACTTAACCAAGAACAAAGCAGTACTGAACTAAGTAACCACTGCAGGATCACGAAGCGTTGGGCGGGCGCCCAGCATCCTCTACGGACTAGGAGAAAAGGATTTACCGGTAGGAAATTATAATCCTATTTTATCTTACGTCCTAGAGGATGGTGGGGTCCATATTAGTACCATGGGGATGTACCAAAGCTCCCAGAACAGGAGGGAGAGCGCAGGGGCTCCTGCAGAACTGATTGACCAAACTTTAGGTCCCCAGTGGCCAAAGTATCGAACTTGTAGAACTTAGCAAACATGTTCAACCCAGACCAAGTAGCTGCTCGGCAAAGCTGTAAAGCCGATACACCCTGGGCAGCCGCCCAGGAAGAACCCGCCTTACAGGTAGAGTGGGCCTTAACAGATTTTGGCCATGGCAATCCTGCTGTAGAATATGCATGCTGGATAGTGACCCTGATCCAGCGAGAGATCGTCTGCTTAGAAGCAGGACACCCAATTTTCTTGGGATCATACAGGACAAACAAAGAGTCCGATTTTCTGTGACGAGCAGTCCTCTTTACATAGATTTTCAGAGTCCTTACAACATCCAAGGACTTTGACGGAATTGAAGTAGCAACCGGCACCACAATAGGTTGGTTGATATGAAAAGCCGACACAACCTTTGGAAAGAATTGCTGACGTGTCTGGAGCTCAGCTCTATCTTCATGGAAGATCAAGTAGGGGCTTTTACAAGACAAAGCCCCCATCTCCGACACACGTCTAGCAGAAGCTAAGGCCAACAAAGTGACAGCCTTCCACGTGAGAAACTTGACCTCAACCTCCTGTAGAGGCTTGAACCAATCCGATTGGAGGAACTGTAACACCACGTTAAGATCTCAGGGTGCCGTAGGTGGCACAAAGGGAGGCTGGATGTGCAGAACCCCTTTCAACAAAGTTTGAACCTCAGGGAGGGAAGCCAGTTGTTTCTGGAAGAAAATGGATAAGGCCGAAATCTGGACTTTTACGGACCCCAACTTCAGGCCCATATCCACACCTGCTTGCAGGAAGAGGAGAAACCGTCCCAGTTGAAACTCCACCGTAGGAAACTTCTTGGATTCACACCAAGATACATACTTTTTCCAAATGTGATGGTAATGTTTAGATGTTACTCCTTTCCTAGTCTGTATCAGGGTAGGAATAACCTTGTTCGGAATGCCCTTCCGAGCTAATATCTGGCGTTCAACCTACATGCCGTCAAACGTAGCCGTGGTAAGTCCTGATAAGCGAACGGCCCCTGTTGCAGTAGGTCCTCCCGAAGAGGAAGAGGCCTCGGATCTTCCAGCAGTAGATCCAGAAGATCCGCGTACCAAGCCCTTCTTGGCCAGTCTGGAGCAATGAGGATCGCCTGAATTCTTGTTCTCTTTATGAGCTTTAGAATCCTTGGAATGAGTGGAAGTGGAGGAAACATGTACACTGACTGGAACACCCACGGAGGCCCCAGGGCGTCCACCGCCACTGCTTGTGGGTCTCTTGACCTGGAACAGTACCTCCGAAGTTTCTTGTTGAGACGGGAGGCCATCATGTCTATTTGGGGTACAGCCCAAAGATTTGTCACCTCTGTGAACACCTCCGGATGAAGGCCCCACTCTCCTGGATGGAGATCTTGTCTGCTGAGGAAGTCCACTTCCCAGTTGTCCACTACCGGAATGAAGATTGCTGACAGCGCCAACGCGTGCCTTTCTGCCCAGAGGATGATTCTTGTTACCTCTGACATTGTAGCTCTGCTTTTCGTTCCACCCTGTCGGTTTATGTAAGCCACCGTCGTTACATTGTCCGACTGCACTTGAATGGCCCGATCTTGTAGAATATGTGCCGCTTGTAGAAGACCGTTGTATATGGCCCTTAGTTCCAGAAAGGTAATTGGAAGACTGGATTCCAGACCTGACCACCTTCCTTGGAAGGTTTCCCCTTGGGTGACTGTGCCCCAACTTTTGAGACTTGCATCTGTGGTTAGAAGGATCCAGTTCTGAATCCCGAACCTGCAGCCCTCTAGAAGGTGAGGCAATTGTAGCCACCACAAGAATTAAATCCTGGCTTTCGGCGACAGACGTATCTTCTGGTGCATGTGCAGATGAGATCCCGACCACTTGTTCAGGAGGTCCAGTTGGAAGGACCGTGCATGAAATCTTCCATACTGAAGAGCCTCGTAGGAGGCAACTAGAAGGCGAATGCACTGATGAACCTATACCCGGGTAGGCTTCAAGACATCCCGGACTATACTTCACCAATGCCTTTTCCACCCTCTGCACTTCCGTGTCGAGGATCATCCCCAGGAAAGACAATCTCCTTGTCGGCTCCAAATGTGATTTTGGAAGATTCAGGATCCATCTATGTTCCCTGAGCAGTCGAGTCGTGAGAGCAATGGACTGCAACAACCTCTCCCTGGAAGATGCCTTTATCAGCAGATTGTCCAGATAAGGGATTATATTCACCCCCTGCCTGCGGAGGAGGATCATCATCTCTGCCATTACCTTGGTGAATACCCTTGGTGCTGTGGAGAGGCCGGACGGTAGTGCCTGGAACTGATAGTGGCAGTCCAATATCACAAATCTGAGATAAGCCTGGTGTGGTGGCCAATCGGAATGTGTAGGTATTCATCTGTGACTGAAACGTCTGAGCCTCGCTCCCACCTGCCCGTTCTCCGGGCAGGGAGTTCCACCGTCATGCTGAGGATTTTGAGGACACAGAGGCAGGTTGCTGGTCTTGGGAACCTGCAGGTGCCGTTTTTTTGGGATTAGCTCGGCCACCCCTGAAGAAAGTGGTAGGAGTCTTGGACTTTTTAGCTTTTGCAGACCAAAAGGACTGCACCGAGGACGTAGAAAAGGGCTTCTTCGTCGTCTGAGAGGCTGAGGGAGATCCACGCATCCAATGCTTCCCCAAATAAAGCCTGACCTGTGAAGGGTAGGTTCTCCACACTTCTCCTGGATTCCGCGTTTGCAGACCATTGGCGCAGCCAGAGTTCCCTGCGTGCTGAGACAGCCATGGACGACATCCTTGCAGTCAGATTACCCAGGTCCTTCAAACCCGCAGAATCCTGTATGTTACGTAAAAACAAGTAAATGTCACTTCTATGCATAGAATCTAAGTCCTCTAGTAATGTGCCTGACCACTTTACTATGGCTTTAGAAATCCATGGACAGGCAATAAGTGGGCCTTAATGCCACTCCTGAAGCAGTGTATATGGAGTTGAGCGTAGTTTCAATCTTGCGGTCTGCCAGTTCTTTCAAAGCGGTAGACCCCGGGACAGGTTACACCACCTTTTTAGACAGTCTAGATACAGAAACGTCTGCTATAGGTGGGTTTTCCTACTTTTTCCTATCATCCTCAGGGAAAGGAAAAGCCACAAGAACCCTCTTTGGAATCTGAAATTTTTTCTCTGGATTTTCCCCGGATTTTTCAAATAATGCGTTTAATTCCTTAGACGCAGGGAAGGTCACGGATTCTTTCTTATTGTCTGTAAAGTAAGCCTCCGCTGCCTGTTCAGGTGGTTTGTCAGTAATGTGTAACACATCCCTAATAGCCTCAATCATGAGTTGCAACCCTCTTGCCAGGGAAGCCTCACCCCTCCTCCCCCGCAAATCCGCATCACCCTCTGCCATGTCAGAGTCGGTGTCCGTGTCAACCTGCATAATCTGAGCAAGCGCACGTTTCTTGGACACACCAGGGGATCTTGAGGTAGTGGGGACAGAACCAGACTAAACCTCCACAGATTGTTTTAAAATCTGTGATTCAGACTCATAATGTGCAATCCTAGTAGAAATCTGGAATATTATTCCTGAGACAAAATATTACATTCCTGATTACAAGGAATGGATTCCTCTGGAGAAGATACATATTCTGCCGCACAAGAAACAGATGGGCAGATTTATGAAGCTCGGTGAAGTGATAACGTGGAAGATGATAAAGGACCAGCCAATCAGATCCTAGCTACCATGTCACAGGCTGGGTTTGAAAAATGACAGTTAGGAGCTGACTGGCTGGTGCTTTATCACCTTCCAATTTATCACTTCACTGATCTTAATAAATCTGCCCCAGAGTTCCTGGACATGGCTATGTGATAATCAGCATACATACACACACACACACACACACACACACACACACACACACACACACACACAGGAAAATGTCAGACACAGTTTCCCCCAAGTTCCTTCAGAGAAACACAGTGATTGGAGCCAGCACACACAGTGCCCTAGTAAGCAGTGACAGAGTAACTGCCTGGTGCTGACTGTGTACCTTAATTACACAGTGAAATTACAGCCTCCACCTCCTTCTACAACCCCGTGGTAATGCACAGGATAGCTGGAGTCGTGTGGAGGGTCAGCGCTCCCTGTCAGCGTCTCTCAGTGATGAACTGCAGGAAGAAAATGGCGCTGGTGAGCTGCTGGATCCCCAAACATGGCGCGGCTTCCCGCACACTTACAGGATTATACTGGCCTGAGGTAATTGATACTAGCAGCAGAACAACGTCCCTGATAGGTTTAGTGACCAGTTTTTAGGGTATATGCGCTGGCCCAGGGCGCCCCTCACAGCGCCGCACCATATGTACCGCTGAGCCTCCGGAGTGCAGTGTCAGTACTGCGCTCCCACCCTGATGCCGCCATTCACCCCGGCTCCCCGCTTGTCGGGTCACCGGGGATCTTGTCCTGTCAGCGGAGATAGTGGCCATTAACCTCTGAGGGTTGGACACTACTGCCCCCCTAAGTCCCACGAATCAGGGAGGCTGTTGCCAGCAGCCTCCCTGTGCCTAACATCTTAAAAAAACAATAAAACCAGAAAAGCTCTTAAGAGCTCCCCTAGCTGTGACCGGCTCTTCCGGGCACATTTTCTAAACTGAGTCTGGTAGGAGGGGCATAGAGGGTGGAGCCAGCCCACACTATCAAAGTCTTAAAGTGCCCATGGCTCCTGGTGGACCCGTCTATACCCCATGGTACTAATATGGACCCCAGCATCCTCTAGGACATAAGAGAATATATATATATATATATATATATATATGTATATATATTTATTAGACAGGTGATGCCTGGCACTCCTGGTCTTACTGTGGTTACATACCCTGGTGCCCTCTGCGAAGCAGCTTGTTCATAAGAGTGAAAAGAAGCAGCGGCACTCAGGGATTTAAATGGTGCAAAAAATTATTTGTATTGAAAGTCTCACATCACAACCAACGTTTCGGGGTTCGTAGCCCCTTTGTCAAGGTGTAGAACAGTGCATAAGGAAAACCTCTTACCTTTTAAAGGCAGTGATCCCCAGAGGTGAAGAGGAGTTCCGTCCGCACCGCCAGCCTCGTAGGACGCCGGAGAACTTCTGGTGACAGGCAGACGTCAGGTCGCGCTCGGTCTGTGACCTGGTTACCTTAGCAACCAATGCCGCTTTCCAATGCGCATGTGTGCTTTCTCTGCATGAAGTGAAACAAGTGTGCATAGTAAAAGCAGTAGTATCCCATGGAGTAGATAACATTACATGTTGGTGTATAGAGAACTCAGTGTATAAATAGTAGAGATGAGCGGGTTTGGTTCTCCGAGATCCGAACCCCCCCGAACTTCACCCATTTTACACGGTTCCGAGGCAGCCTCGGATCTTCCCGCCTTGCTCGGTTAACCCGAACGCGCCTGAGCGTCATCATCCCGCTGTCGGATTCTCGCGAGATTCAGATTCTATATAAAGAGCTGCGCGTTGCCACCATTTTCACTCGTGCATTGGAGATTGAACGGAGAGGACGTGGCTGCGTTCTCTCCCTGAAAAGCTCCGTAATCTGTGCTCAGTGTGCTGCAAATATCTGTGCTCAGTGTGCTGACAATATCTATGTTCTCTGCCTGAAAACGCTCCATATCTATGCTCAGTGTGCTGCAAATATCTGTGCTCAGTGTGCTTTATTGTGGGGACTGGGGACCACCAGTATATAATTATACTTATAGTAGTACAGTACAGTAGGCCATTACTGTAGTATCTTGTAGCTCTGTGTCACTGCAAGTATCCATTCCATATCTGTGCTGCATTTTTGTGAGCAGTATATATAGTATTACAGTGCAGCATTTTGGTGACCAACAGTATATAGTTGTACAGTACATTAGGCCATTGCTGTAGTATCTTGCAGCTCTGTGTCACTGCAAGTATCCATTTCATATCTGTGCTGCATTATTGTGAGCAGTATATAGTAAGACAGTACAGCATTTTGGTGACCAGCAGTATACATATATAGTACAGTACAGTAAACCATTGCTCTATCTTGCAGCTCTGTGTCACTTCTAGTATCCTGATCAGTGCTCAATATCTGCTGCATTGTTGTGACCAGTATGTATACTGTACTGTGTGACTTGTGTTATACACCTGGTGATTATACATCCTGTAATCTGTACTGAGCGATGTGTGAGATACACCTGGGGATTATACACCCTATATACTGTACTGTGTGATGTGTGAGATACACCTGGGGATTATACACCCTATATTATTATTATTATTATTATTATTATTATTATCTTCTCCTTCATCCACTAGGGGCCACTGGAGTGCAGATACAATGGGGATATAGTAGGCAGTAACTGGGAGCTGTCACTTTAAATTTATAACCATGTGACTAGCTCCTCCCCTACTATGTCCCCCCTCTAAGCCAGTCTTATTTTAGTGCCCAAGGGAGCTGGTTCACTTGGGTCTTCTCTGAAGAATTTTATTATTTTTTATTATTTTTATTATTCTTTCTTACACTCACAGACTGGCAGCTCTGCCACTGCCAGTCTGCACCGCGGGAGGCTGCCGGCGGGGTCCCATCGCAGCTGCATGCGGCTCGGGTTGGGCCCTGGCTGAAGGAGACGCTGAGCTCTCCGGAGCTGGCTGGACACCGCTGCGTGCGGCACGTGACGGGGCCGCTCCGTCGGCAGAAGATTCCGGCAGCACGGCAGCGGTGAGTATGAGTGGCTGGACACCGCTGCGTGCGGCGCGTGTCAGGGCCACACCGTCAAAGATTCCGAGTGTGAGTGGCCGGACACCGCTGCGTGCGGCACGTGTCGGGGCCACTCCATCAGGACTGCAAATGGTGAGTACAAATCTCCCCCCTCCTCAGGCATGTTATAGGTCTCTGTGCACTGTAGTTGCTTATCACATTAAATGCCGAGAACAGCTACCGACAGAGGCCAGAGTTCACTCCCTGAGCCAGCTTTTACACTGCAGAAGCGCCTTTACTATTTAAAATTCGGCGCCATTGAGGGGGGGGGGGGCGGAGCCTCATCCCGCTCTGCACAGCACAGCACTCCCCGCTCCCCAGCTGTGGCTCGCAGACACAGGGCGCTCCCCGCTTAGTTTGACTGCGGGTTAGTTTTAAATAAGGCGCCATAACAGGGGGGGGGGGGGGGGGGGCGGGGGATGCAGGGCGCTCCCCGCTCCGTTTGAATACAGCGGGATAGTTTAAGATAAAGATGGAGCTTACTCCCGCTCTGATAGCGATCTCAGCGCGCCCCGTGGATTATTCAAAGGCCGGATTCTTCACTGGATTATGTGAGTATAATTTTTTCAACAGGTACCCCTAGGATTCTACATGGAGAAAAGGACCGAGCCTCGTGGGAACATAGGTAAGTATGTGTGTATGTTGGTGTGCATGTATGTAATAAAGTTGTACTGTCACGGTGTGTGTGTCCTGTTTTTATTGGAGTATTTTTTTAGTAGTAGTACTACAGGTACCAGCGGGCCCGGTTTTCCACCGCATGCTGGTACTTGTGGTTCTCCAAGTACCAGCTTGCGGGGAGGCTTGCTGGGACTTGTAGTACTGCTACTAAAAACAATATTCACAATTTCACACTTGGCTATCAGCCCCCTATCCGCCGCCCTTGGATGGGGGGGACAGCCTCGGGCTTCACCCCTGGCCCTTGGGTGGCTGGAGGGGGGGACCCCTTGATTGAAGGGGTCCCCACTCCTCCAGGGTACTCCGGCCAGGGGTGACTAGTTGGGGGTTTAATGGCACGGCCGCAGGGACCGATATCAAAGTGTCCCCCGGCTGTGGCATTATCTCCCCAGCTAGTGGAGCCCGGTGCTGGTTTCAGAAATACGGGGGACCCCTACGCTTTTTGGGGGTAATTCCAAGTTGATTGCAGCAGGAAATTTTTTAGCAGTTGGGCAAAACCATGTGCACTGCAGGTGGGACAGATATAAAATGTGCAGAGAGAGTTAGATTTGGGTGGGGTGTGTTCAATCTGCAATCTAAATTGCAGTGTAAAAATAAAGCAGCCAGTATTTACCCTGCACAGAAACAAAATAACCCACCCAAATCTAACTCTCTCTGCAAATGTTATATCTGCCTCCCCTGCAGTGCACATGGTTTTGCCCAACTGCTAAAAAATAGCCTGCTGCGATCAACTCAGAATCACCCCCTTTGTCCCCCGTATTTTTGGAACCAGGACCAGGCGCAGAGCCCGGTGCTGGTTGATTAAATATGGGGGAACCCCTGTCATTCCCCCCCCCCCCATATTTTTCAACCAGGACCGGCTCAAAGAGCCCGAGGCTGGTTGTGCTTAGGAGGGGGGACCCCACGCAATTTTTTTCAGATTTTTAAAGACTTTAATCAACTTTTTAAGGTACACAATGAAGCCCTGCAAGGATCTCACAGATCCGGCCTGGATTCCTTGTGTTTTTTCAGGCAGTGTTTTACTCATCACTCCCGTAAAACACTGCCTGATATTACGAATCACATCGACACCGGAAAAAACGATTGTGCAAAACTCGGCAGCTTAGTGAATGATCGTATCAGGATTCAAAAAGTTGCAGTAAAATGCACCCGATACCATTCGAGTTCAAACACCCTTCAAAACGGCCAAAACACGAATATTAGTAAATATTGCCCATGGTCTTCTTTATAGAGAGCCATTATGGCTTAGTGGCCTATTAGCATAGCATATTAAGCTGAGGAACACACTGTATGCGTATGTATGTATATATATATATGTATATATGTGTATATATATATGTATATGTGTGTGTATATATATATTTATATTGCTGTTGCGATACCATATATAGTGGATGGAACTACACATACAGGTACAGACCTGGGTTCATATTTCCATCCATCTTGCCACATATCATTTCCCCCCGGCTTTTATCACTGACTGACCGCCATTTTGGGAAACCAGCGGAGCCTCCGAGAAACATATATTGCACCTTTTCTTCCTAATTATCAGAACACTACATACAGGACGGGTGTTTATTATTCCTTTGTTTCACTTGTAATTTGGGGAATGTGTGTGGCATCAGACAAATAGCTCTGTGGCTCAGTACGCTAGTAGCGGGGACATCTGAACACAGGGACCAGGGTTGGAATCCCAACAAAAACCTACTTTAAAGCTCCTATAGCCTAGTGGCTAAGACTCCTGTCCCGCAGCGCAGCACTACCGTTTCAAGTCTCCGCTGCTTCAGAATGTTGATTTGGATTGTGTCTGTCACTGCACGTTATAGTGCAGACATTACATAAGGCTACGCTTCTTTAACCCACCTTTTCTCCTTTCGTTTTACTGAACGTATCACCCAGGACAGTCAGTGAAATTCCTGTTAGGTGTGGATTGTGCAGTGGAACCATCTGCTTAGCCCTCAACGCAGCTACAGCACGCTCCTGTTTGAACAGCTCAGCTTATGCAGGTAATGTCGCTGTTAACCAGAGACCTTGTATGTCATTTCTCCTCTCCAGGTCTTTAAAGGGAGCTTGATACCCTCCATGTTACACGACTCTGCGGATGAGAGGCCTCTCTTGGAGGAGGTGAGAGATGTCCAGGATTCTGGTGATGTCTGTTTTCGGTGGAGTCGTAACTAGTAGCTCAGGATATCGAGGCGCATTGTACAGCAGTTCATCTGGTACTGCAGGTAAAGGAGTCGGACACTTCACGTACCTCTGAGTTCGGCGCCAATGAAGAAATGACAACGACTTTTCCAGTTTCGGATGAGCTAAATATGCTCCGGTAGGAGGCCTGGAGACATCTAAGATTCCAGGTATCACACAATGTTTGTTTTCCTATCCTTTCCCCGCAGATAGCAGGAAACTATATCAGACCTCTCCAAAGGTATACCCCTAGATGTATCGCTGGCCCAAGAAGCTGCCGTTTCCTGGGGCAACCTTGCTGAGGGAGCCATCTGAGAGAACTATGCGGCAGCAGGGGTTCTACCTTGTCCGGAGCAGGTAGTTTGTGGAACAATGGTCCTCTAGGTTACCGGATGGTTTGCATCGGGATGAACTGATTCCTTGGGCAGATCAGTGTCACGATTCTGCATTATATTCTTTTGAGGTCTCCAAGAACGTCTGTATACTTGGAGCCTGCATTTCCGCTTGAGCTGTCTTAGCCCTACGACCTTTGGGCCTGCGACAGTGACAGGCGGATATTGAATCCTAAGAGCAGCAGTTTCATTACGGGCCTGGTCGGAAAGGATCTTCCTGCCTGGATCTCTCAGGCCATTGGGGGTAAGTCCACTTTTCTTTTCCCTACTGCTGCTCCATCTCCAAGACGGTCTGTACCGATCTTTCCTTTAGATCTTTCCGTGCCCTTTCCAGGTTTCGAGTCCATGACAGGGGCAGAATCTCCGTCACCAAGGGATCTCAAAGTAAGAGGCCGAGGCAGAGGTTCGGCATCCTCGAATCAGTCTGATTATAGGTCCTCCAACACACCCACCGCAGGTCAGACCTCCCTCCCACCTGGGAGATCCCAGGGTAGGCGCATGTCTGTGGTTTTTCTGGGAGGCCTGGGTATGTTTGGGTTAGGTCTCGCATCACGGGCGGTTACATACTCGATTTTGAAGTCCGACCGCCTCAGGGGTCCCTCACCATGGGTCTGCCGGTTTACGACGACAAGAAAGTCGTACTGCAGGCGGCGTTCCAGATGCTTCTGACCGCAAGGATGCGGTTCCCTATTTTTCGCACATCATTGAAATCGGGGCATTTTGTCAGGCCTTGGTTTTCTTTTTTTCCCCCGTGCCGAAGCCAGATGGCTCGGCCAGGCCTATTCTGACCTTAGAATCCCTTCAGTCTGTGATTGCTAGTTTGAAGAAAAAGGGGGTTTTCGGCCTCCTTAGTCATCAGGAATGCCGGTTTACTGGTTTCCATTGGGCTTCCTCATCGGATACAGGATACTCAGCTTCCACTGTCAGACTTTTCCGCTCGGTCTCTCTTCTGCTCCCACCGAGTTCATGAGGTCACAGGTTAGCACTACTTCATAGGCAGGGAGTGACGTTTGTTCCCTAACTGGACAATCCACTGCTGGGACCCCACTCTGTAGATTAGGTTGCTTCTGAATATCAGGAGGATCCAGGATCTTCTGATTCGACACGGGTCCCATTTATGCTCTTCGTACTGTGTTTCTGTGTTTAGGGATGGTTCTCAACTCGGTTCGTCAGAGGATTTTGCCTTCCTTGGGACCAGTTCCCCTCTCTCTTCAGCCAAGTGGCGGCGCTGGGAGAGGTCACCTACATTCTCCTCTGAACAGAGGACGACAATCTTCATTCCAGGTCTAGCCGCCAGTTCTGGCTCCTGGGTCAGTGGACATTCCCCGGAGTTTTGTCAGCTGGTCAGCTGGTTGGTGGGGAACTCGGATCGACCTCATGGCGTTCCGACTGACTCTTCAACCCTTTTACTACGCTCAGGCAGCAGCTGAGGATACTCTCACGGCTCCTTGGAACTTCTGGTTAGTCTATCTTTCCTCCTTTTCTCTTTCTTCCTCACTTTCTGCAACACATAAAGGGAGAATGCGCGCTAGTCCTCCCGGTGACTCCACTTTGGCCGTGCTTGACTTGGAGATCCTCCCTACACCTGTTGTCAGTAGAGGAGTCTTGGCTCCTCCCTCTGCGGGAATGTCTACTTCAACAGGGTCCTTATCTTTGTTCAGTCTTACACAGGTTTCGTTAAACGGCGTGGCTGTTCACGAGACCTTCTCAGAAGGACGGAGTTCCCTAGTTCGGTTATACCTCGTAAGTCTATTACCTCGTCTCACTGTTGCCACTTTTGGAAACTTTATGTGGCCTGGTGTCGGTGACGAGGGTTTTTCCCTTCGGGTTTTCATTTAACCGCTTTTGTTTCTCCGGGGGGTTTGCTCTGCTGCGCTTCAACTAGGTTGACCTGAATTTCAGTTCTCTGCTCTTTCGGTTTTCTTCTAAAGGAGATTAGCCTGGCTGCCGGAAGTTCGGGCTCTTTTGCAGGGAGTACTCTATCGGCAACCCCTCTTTTTCAAATAAGGTTACGGCTGAGCTTCATACTCAGCTGTCGTTTTCTTCCAGGGGTGATGTCCGCTTTTCATATAAATCTGACCATTCTGTACGGTGCTCCTGTCCTGGATGGCCGGGGTCCCAGCAGACGTGGGGCCGTTGGATACGTCTGATCATTAGACGGCCTTATTTGGCGGTTGCTCAAGATCCTCCGTTTTCCATTTCAGCACACTCCACGCCCTCTGGGGTACCTTTGGGGCGGCCGTCCACGGGGTTTCCATGAATACTTCATGTTGCGATGCCGCTTAGTTGGGACATCATAAGTTTATCACGTTTTACGGATTTGACATTTTTGCGGCCTCTGTGTCACAGGTTGGCCAAGCGGTTTTGCAGGACTCTCAGCGCTTTCCCTCACGTCTTGGGAGCTCTGGGACGTCCCCATTGTATCTGCACTCCAGTGGCCCCTAGTGGATGAAGGAGAAATCAGGATTTTGGTACTTACCGATAAATCCCTTTCTCCGATTCCACAGGGGCCACTGGACGCCCACCCAGCGCTGTTTCCTCCTTCTACACTTATCGGGTTGCATGTCACTGTGTGACTGCACATTTTGTTCACCTCTCACTATGTTTCCAGGTTTCCTGGGTATTATCTTGTTTTAGTTGGCTTAGCGAACCTCCTCTACTTTGACGTTGGTCTTTTCCAGCTCTCCTCGGGCACAGTTTAAACTAGACTGGCTTAGAGGGGGGACATAGTAGGGGAGGAGCTAGTCACATGGTTATAAATTTAAAGTGCCAGCTCCCAGTTACTGCCTACTATATCCCCATTGTATCTGCACTCCAGTGGCCCCTGTGGAATCGGAGAAAGGGATTTATCGGTAAGTACCAAAATCATGATATCCTTTATTTATATGGCGCCACAAGGGTTCTGCAGCGCCCAATTACAGAGTACATAAATAATCAAACAGGAAAACAGCAATTTACAGTTGATGACAGTATAGGACAAATACAGGGTAAATACACATAGTTACATCAGCAGATGACACTGGAATAAGTATCAGGTGGCAGAAGACTGCTGGATGTGGTACAGTTGAAGATTATTAAAGTAAGACAAAGGATAAGCACTTGAGGGAAGAGGGTCCTGCTCGTGAGTGATTACAATCTAAAGGGGAGGGGTAGACAGACATGGGTGACACAGATGGGGTACATAGAGAACGTGGAACAGAGGGTTAGGATGAGATTTGGCTGGGTTTGGTGAAGAAGTGGACCCCCAGAAGGCACAAGTCAATACTTAACATTGCAACATTTTACTGGGCTATGCAGGAGAAAATTAAAAATAGGGGGGAAAAAAAAAGAATCGATAACTTCTACCGCTTTTAAAAAGGTCAATGGAAGCTGAAATTATAACTGACAACTACCTCATGGAAGCCAGATACAGTATACCAAACAGTACTTAGCAGAGTTAGGAATGAGTGCTTATGAAATACAGTAACATTTTGTCATAATATTTCAGAAACTGCATGGCTGGTCTCTTGCACTCATTTGCTCTAATACACCACCTGCTTTAGGATTTATATTCAAAAACATTATGTCTCCATAATCCCCAAAACGTCAGTCTTCTTGGAAAGTGGTTTGTTCCTTTGTAAGGGAAAGAGAACAAACGTTCTCAAACAACGGTTTCTCAATTTCTTTTTCCACTGGGAAGGGATTGTGGATTCGCAGGAATATCTGAGCATTTCTGTAATCAGAAAACAGCGACTTTCTACAAATGTTTACGAATAATTCCAGTGATTTTGTCATCTTTTTCCAGTGATTTGAACCAATAATACCATTGATTAGAACGAATAATTCCAGTGATTTTGTCATTTTCTTCCAGTGATTTGGACCAATAATACCATTGATTAGAACGAATAATTCCAGTGATTTTGTCATTTTCTTCCAGTGATTTGGACCAATAATACCATTGATTAGAACGAATAATTCCTGTGATATTGAGGTGTTTGTATCGCTTAGCTTAGCCGTCCAGCGACCACAGTGCACCTCTTTTTCTCTTTTCTTTGCATCATGTGCTGTTTGGGGCCAATTTTTTGAAGTTCCATCCTGTCTGACACTGCAGTGCCACTCCTAGATGTGCCAGGTGTTTGTGTCGCCCTCTTGGGTCGCTTTGCTTAGTCATCCAGCGACCTCTGTGCAAATTTTAGGATAAGAATAGGGTTAGTTCTATATCGGAGGGGCTGAAGGGACCTTGTGACGTATTGAGGGGAGGAGCTACGTCAGCAGGGGGAGGAGCTATGGGCGAACAGGGTACCCGAAAAGTACCCTCGCGGGCTCGCTTCGCTCGCCACGCTTCGGGCACGGTGGCTCGCTCCGCTTCGCTCACCACCTAATTACTAAAGGTAATAGTTGGTGGCGTGGATAGTAGAGGAACTATCCTGCTGGCCTAGCTCCTCCCCCTTGCGTCGTAACTCCTCCCCCTTACGGAAAAGGTCCCTTAGCCCACTTGATTCTAGCATCTACCATAAGAATAGTATTGTGAAGTGTGAGGTGTTCAGAATAGACTGGAAATGAGTGGAAATTGTGGTTATTGAGGTTAATAATACTATAGGATGGATCAAAATTACCCCCAAATTCTATGATTTAAGCTGTTTTTGAGGGGTTTTTGAAAAAAACAACCACCCGAATCCAAAACACACCTGAATCCGACAAAAAATGTTCAGGAGGTTTTGCCAAAACGCGTCCGAACCCAAAACACGGCCGCGGAACCGAATCCAAAACCATGACAAAACCCGAAAAATTTCCGGTGCACATCTCTAATAAATAGTGACAAAAATTGATAAATAAATATCGTTGTAAAAGACTACTATATAGTCAGTGTATGGGCATTATTTCAAGGGCTAGTGTACAAATACCTGCACCCACTTTGTGCTGGTGTATTACCTTACTGATAAATGTATCTGACGCAATATCTAGTTGAAACTGAATAATGGGGGGCCGAGACTACCGATCTACACAGGGGCGTCTCTAGAGAGGAGGGGACCCGTGTGCAGACTCCGTGTGTTGGACCCCTTCTCTCCCGTAGCCGTCGCGCCGCTGCTAACGCTCTGAGCGCTGTAGACTCTGGCACACTGCCAGAGTCTACAGCGCATGCGTAGGACTCCGAAAAATGGCCACCGCACGTATGCGCTGTAGACTCTGGCACTGTGCCAGAGTTTCTATTGGTCAGTGCGCTAGCAGCGACGCGATGGCTACGGGAGAGGAGGGGGCCCACACACAGTCAGCGATGGACTCCAGAAAGGTAAGTATAGGAGAAATGGGTGCAGTGTGTGCGGTGGGGGCCCCCCTGGACTCAGGGGCCCGTGTGCACTGCACACACTGTACCCATTATAGAAACGCCAATGGATCTACATATGTATAGTGTCTAACACATGTTTATAAAAATCCCTATCTACTCAGATAAATTATTACCATGATGTAATAATTAACTGTATTGTCTGGTGTAGTGTAATGTCCCCTTAAAAGGAAGTTGGTGTAAACACCACACCGAGCCGTGGTAAGATAGTCTGAGTAAGGATATATACAGAATGGAAAAACTGAGGCTAGATATAATTGTCTAATATAGAACAAATTGTGCACCAGGAGTTGTTAGTAGATGTCAGTAGATGTTAGCAGAATGCATAAAAATAATAATAATAATAATATATATATATATACACACACACACACACACACACACACACACACACACACACACACACACACTATGCAGGGTATAAAGGGAAAATATATATATACCTATACACATCATAGATGGTATATATAGGGCATACATATATAGATTATATGGGTACATAGGGCGTATACATACATTACACAGGGTATATAGGTCACATATATACATTATTAGTATGTTACCTCTTCGGTGGTCCCATTGCTAGATCCTCGTGCACCCTCTTCCTGCCGCTGCATTCACTCCTTGATGCCGGCCCCCACTCCCGACGCTGCCATGTCTCCGCCTCATACGCAGCGCCAGCCGCCATCTTCCTCACTGACAGCTGGGGCCCCTGCTGTGTGTATATAACACCACTCCCTGACCTGTTGTGCCCGGGTCGGCCCCACACTGCCCTGGCTGCCGCTAGATCTTACTTTCAGGTTGCTGCATAACCGCAGCGGCTCCGACCGTCATCAATGAGCTCCTACAGCCGCAAGTTAAATTAATTGTGTGTGAGGGTGGCTTGAGGGAAGGGGGGGGGGGGGGGGCACGACCACTGTGGAGAGCTGTATAGGGAGAGAGAGAGTGTGGGGGTAGGGATAGATAGGGACTAGGGGGACAGAGAGTATAGGGGTAGAGGCAAATAGGGGCTAGGGGGAGAGAGAGTATAGGGATAGAGGCAAATAGAGACTGGGGAGAATTAAGGTGTGGGTCAGGGGCAAATAGGGACAGAGAGGAGCTGTAGGGGTAGATGAGGACTGGGGACAGAGATGCAAATATTTTTCATACAGAATGACATATTATTAATAATGAATACCCCTTGCCCTCTGGTAATACCGGGAGGCTAGGGGATGGAACTTTGCGCTGAGTCATTAGGAATGTCTCCATCTTATCTTTTGTAGAATATGACAAAATGTAACTTGACTATTTCCATCATAAATTCTGACTGCCAAAACGTGGCACAGACTACATTAGCTGTCCGGAACGGTGCTCTTACCACCTTAGCTATTCTGGATACTAGAACATGGTGCAAACTACCTTAGTTAGCAGTTCTGGGTGCCAGAATGGGGCACAGACCATCTTACATCTGGCAGGTGCCAGATTGATGCTCTTAACCCTTTAGATAGCCGATTTGTGTGACGGACTTGGAGCAGACCACTTTAGATAGCCATTTTGGGTCCCAGAACGGTGCTCTACCACCTTTGACATCCGTTCCTGTGCTAGACAATGCACAGACTACCTTAGCCATTAATTCTGGAATGGGGCGCAGACCACCTTAGATAACTGTTCCAGGTGCTGGAATGGGGCACATACCACCTTGGATAGCTATTCTGGGTGCCGACATGCCCGCTTCTAGCTAGCAACTTCCCTGTTACCACCCAGAGTTGTCTGACTCTCAGGCAATCAGCGAGCTGTTTCTATGGCAGTGGATGCAGATTGGCTGAGAGTGGCTGAAAAGCAGAGACACATGTGGGTTCTGTCATTCTCCAGAGAGGCGCTGTATGGATGGTATGTACCGGATCAGGTAAGCGATTTTGTATTTTGACAAGCAGCCTGGATGCCTAGTGGACATGTGGACCAACCTGCGCCATGGAGTAGTCGTAAGTACGTAGTGTGAGTGTGGGTGAATATGTAAAAGGGGTAAAACATGCATTGTGTGTCTTGTCTTTTATATATATATATATATATATATATATATATATAGAATAGTCGGCGGCACTCACGGCTCCCGGTTTAGGGAATAAAAGAAGACACAATGGCTGTGTTGTCAACGTTTCAATGTTTAGATGAACATTTTCCTCAGGGACCCCTACGCTTTTTATCCCCTGTATTTTTTGCAGCAGAACCAGGCGCAGAGCCCGGTGCTGGTTGTTAAAATATGGGGGAACCCCTGTCAATTTTTCCCCTGTATTTTTACAACCAGGACTGGCTCAAAGAGCCCGAGGCTGGTTATGCTTCGGAGGGGGGACCCCACGCAATTTTTTTTCCTGATTTTTAACTCTTTCCCACCCCTTCCCACTGATAAACACGGATCCGTGCATGCCTATCAGAACACGGTAAAAAAAAGCAGGTCTATTTTAAAACTGCTTTTTCTTACGATTTGTATTTTTTCACGGCAGTGTTTGGCTATTGCCGACAGTGTTTGTGAATTTGAATTTTTTTGACTTCCAAAAAAATACGAATGCCCTCATCACTGCCGAGATTTGAGTTTAGTAAATTCCCGAGATGACACTTTAATGAAAAAACACCAAATCGGTCAAAATCGGGACTTTAGTAAATATACCCCCAAGTGTACGGATAGGATCAAAAATATAGGCCCTCATTCCGAGTTGATCGGTCGCAAGGCGAATTTAGCAGAGTTACACACGCTAAGCCGCCGCCTACTGGGAGTGAATCTTAGCTTCTTAAAATTGCGACCGATGTATTCGCAATATTGCGATTACTAACTACTTAGCAGTTTCTGAGTAGCTCCAGACTTACTCTGCCTGTGCGATCAGTTCAGTGCTTGTCGTTCCTGGTTGACGTCACAAACACACCCAGCGTTCGCCCAGGCACTCCCACCGTTTCTCCGGCCACTCCTGCGTTTTTTCCGGAAACGGTAGCGTTTTCAGCCACGCGCCCCTGAAACGCCGTGTTTCCGCCCAGTAACACCCATTTCCTGTCAATCACATTACGATCGCCGGAGCGAAGAAAAAGCCGTGAGTAAAAATACTTTCTTCATAGTAAAGTTACTTGGCGCAGTCGCAGTGCGAACATTGCGCATGCGTACTAAGCGGATTTTCACTGCGATGCGATGAAAAATACCGAGCGAACAACTCGGAATGAGGGCCATAATTTAGTTCTGTGCAATGTGATAACAATTATGGCCGACTTGTGCTCAACTCTGCATTGGCCCTGTTATTTCTAGGGCAATTTTTATGCATGTACTGTATCTCTATTCATCCACAGGGTACATGCTTGATCCAGATCCAGACAAGACGCCAAGTTTCCTGTATTGAAGCTACTGAGAGTGCCTAACACAGCCTTGTAAGTTTCTGCATTGGTTTTATAAGACTTAAGCTGGGTACACACTACAGAGATGTCGGTACAATATGCTGTTTCATAACGACATATTACCTACATCGCTTAGTGTGTACAGGGGATTGCGTACTCCCGTGGACGCTAGCGATGTACGCTTGGTTCTTTGTGCTGCACATAAAACCAAGTGTTGTCGCTAGCGTCCTGTATTATGCCAATGGAGGACGGAACATGTTTGTTCCGACCTTCATTAGCATCTCCTCAGTGTATACACACAATCTAGGGCTGACGGTGATTCGTTCCGAAGTCGGAATGAATCCCCGTCGCTCTAGTGTGTACCCACCTTTAGGATCTTTGCCACTGGTAAATGAGTCATTACATGCACTGTACATATACTTTGTGTTGTAATAATGTGTGGATCAGAGCCAGCCCTAGGCAAAGGCAAACTAGGCAAATGCCTAGGACATTTGGAATGCCTAGGGGCACAAGCAGCTTATGTTGGTTAAAATGATATGCGGCATGCCTATATTCTGTGTGTGACTGTGACTGTATCTGGATACGAAATGCTTCATTACAGTGTATTCCTGGAAATCACTGTCACGTAGCATTTTGTATGCAGATACAGCCACAGTCACACACAGAATATAGGCATGTTGCATATCATTTTAATCAACAAAAGCTGCTTGTGCATCCTAGCCATATAGCAATGCAAATAAGATGCATTTTCGGCAAAAAAGGCATCTCCTGCTGCATGGCGTATTGAGGCAAGATGTATGAGGACACATCTGTATCCAAGCAGCGGCAGAGGTCACAGTATTAGCAGCCATGTGTGCAGGTGAGTTGGTTGTGCACTAGTATTCGGGTGGTCTTCAGTATGCCGGCTGTCGGGATCCCGGCGAACAGTATACCGGAAACGGGATCCCGACAGCCGGCATACCGACATATATTCTCCCTCGTGGGGGTCCACGACCCCCCTGGAGGGAGAATAAAATAGCTACGCGTGCCACCGAGCCCGCAAGGGGCTCATTTGCGCTCGCCACACTGTCGGTGAAGCCGGCGGTCGGGCTCCCGGCGCAGGTATGCTGGTCGCCGGGAGCCCGACCGCCGGCATACCATACTACACCCCTAGTATTCGGCATATGTGTAATGGGCATTATATGTGCCATGTGTATAAATGGGGTGGTCTTCTGTTTGCCGGCGGTCGGGCTCCCGGCGCTCAGTATACCGGCGCCGGGAGCCCGACAGCCGGCATACCGACAATTATTTTCCCTCGTGGGGGTCCACGACCCCCATAGAGGGAGAATAAAATAGTGTGGCGCGCGTAGCGCGCCACCGTGCCCGTAGCGTGGCGAGCGCAGCGAGCCCGCAAGGGGCTCATTTGCGCTCGCCAAGCTGTCGGTAAGCCGGCGGTCGGGCTCCCGGCGCCGGGATGCTGGTCGCCGGGAGCCCGACCGCCGGCCAGCCGTAGTGAACCCGTATAAATGCATTATAAATGTGCAGCATACTGTATGTGTAAGGGACATTATGTGTATAAGGGCATTAATATAGGTTCATGTGTAAGGCGCATTATGTTTAAGGTTATTAATAATGTGAGTCATGGGTAAGGAGCATTACTGTGTGGTATTTTGTGTATAAATGCATTACTAATGTGTGGCATTATGTGTATAAGGTGCTGTATTGTGTGACGTAATGTATAGAAAGGGCACTACTGTGTGGTCTAATGTGAATAAAGAGCAATATGGTGTGGTGTAATGTGAATAAGGGGCACTACTGTGAGGAATAACATATATAAGCTATAGTGGTACTACTATTTGTTGTAACATGAATAAAGGACACTATCGCATGATAAAATGTAAATAAAGTTGCACAACTTTGTGGCCTAATTTAAATTGGGGTTACTAATGTGTGGCCATGCCCCTTCCCAGCAAAAACATGCTTATTTTTGGTCTGTGTGCCGAATGTGCACACTGTTCCTATATAAAATATAAGGGGTAGGAGCACCAAAATGAGGACAGCTATGGGTGAGGGATGCTGGTGCTGGAAAAGGGGTGCAGGGTCAGAGGTGGATCTAGCGGTACTAAGGGGCACCAGCCAAAAACTTGCCTTGGGATCATATTGCGGCTCTGGTGTGGATGATGGATGTACAGTTGTTGCTGGCCACAATGGAGATAGTATAGTGTAGAGTATTCTTGCATGGTAAAACTCTTTGGAGCAGTGAGAGTAACCTCCCTTTGTGCCATTTTTCAGGCTACAGATCCTGTACCAACAAATGAAACCAAAATTGCTCTTCACCAGAGGCCAGAAGCTGGTCCAACGCAGCAGAACCTGGGATGCTTCCAATGTAGCAGCACTGACATTGAAGAAAAGGTACAGCCACTTCCACACCAGGTTTGTTGGTCCCAATGTTATTCTGGTCTCCCAAAAGAAACAGATGGTTTGGAAATGAACACATAGGGGTATATTTACTAAAATTCGTAATTTCCCGTTTGAGGTCAAAGTTCAATCGCGAATGACATCGAAAGTGTAAAGTTGCAACTTTTTGAATTTAGTAAGACTAATTTACTAAACTGTCGTATTCTGCATTTTCGGATTTACCGATGTCGATGTCATTCGGTTTTTTTGGCAGTGTTTTACGTGAGTGACTTGTAAAACACTGCCGACTTTAATACAATGAATCTCGGCCGGATCTGAGAGATCCGTGCTGGGCTTCATTGTGCACCTTTGTAAAAAATGAAATCAGTGTTAAATTTAAAAAAAAAATTGCGTGGGGTCCCCCCTCCTAAGCATAACCAGCCTCGGGCTCTTTGAGCCGGTCCTGGTTGCAAAAATATGGGGGGGGGAATGATAGGGGTTCCCCCATATTTAAACAACCAGCACCGGGCTCTGCGCCTGGTCCTGGTTCCAAAAATACGGGGGACAAAAAGCGTAGGGTTCCCCCGTATTTCTGAAACCAGCACCGGGCTCCACTAGCCAGATACATAATGCCACAGCCGGGGGACACTTTTATATAGGTCCCGGCGGCCCTGGCATTACATAACCAACTAGTCACCCCTGGCCGGGGTACCCTGGAGGAGTGGGGACCCCTTCAATCAAGGGGTCCCCCCCTCCAGCCACCCAAGGACCAGGGGTGAAGCCCGAGGCTGTCCCCCCCCATCCAAGGGCTGCGGATGGGAGGCTGATAGCCGGTTTGTAAAAAAATGAATATTGTTTTTAGTAGCAGTACTACAAGTCCCAGCAGGCCTCCCCCGCAAGCTGGTACTTGGAGAACCACAAGTACCAGCATGCGGTGGAAAACCGGGCCCGCTGGTACCTGTAGTACTACTACTAAAAAAATACCCCAATAAAAACATAAGACACACACCTTGAAAGTAAAACTTTAATGCATACATCCATACCACCATATACACATACTTACCTATGTTCACACGAGGGTCGGTCCTCTTCTCCATGTAGAATCCATGGTGTACCTGTTGAAAAAATTATACTCACAAAATCCAGTGTAGATGGCTCTTCTTGTAATCCATTTGTAATCCAGGTACTTGACAAAAAAAACAAAACGGACACCCGACCTCGCACTGAAAGGGGCCCCATGATTTCACATGGGACCCCTTTCCCCGAATGCCAGAAACCCCCTCTGACTTATGTCTAAGAGGGTTCCATCAGCCAATCAGGGAGCGCCACATTGTGGCACCCTCCTGATTGGCTGTGTGCGCCTGTACTGTATGACAGGCAGCACCCGGCAGTGTTACAATGTAGCGCCTATGCGCTCCATTGTAACCAATGGTGGGAACTTTGCGGTCAGCGGTGAGGTTACTTTTGGTCAACCGCTGACCACAAAGTTCCCTGGCATTCGGGGAAAGGGGTCCCATGTGAAAACATGGGGCCCCTTTCAGTGCGAGGTCGGGTGTCCGTTTTGTTTTTTTGCCAAGTACCTGGATTACAAATGGATTACAAGAAGAGCCATCTACACTGGATTTTGTGAGTATAATTTTTTCAACAGGTACACCATGGATTCTACATGGAGAAGAGGACCGACCCTCGTGTGAACATAGGCCCTCATTCCGAGTTGTTCGCTCGCAAGGCGATTTTAGCAGAGTTGCTCACGCTAAGCCGCCGCCTACTGGGAGTGAATCTTAGCATCTTAAAATTGCGAACGATGTATTCGCAATATTGCGATTACACACCTCGTAGCAGTTTCTGAGTAGCTTCAGACTTACTCGGCATCTGCGATCAGTTCAGTGCTTGTCGTTCCTGGTTTGACGTCACAAACACACCCAGCGTTCGCCCAGACACTCCTCCGTTTCTCCGGCCACTCCTGCGTTTTTTCCGGAAACGGTAGCGTTTTTTCCAACACGCCCATAAAACGGCCTGTTTCCGCCCAGAAACACCCATTTCCTGTCAATCACACTACGATCGCCTGAGCGAAGAAAAAGCCGTGAGTAAAAATCCTAACTTCATAGCAAATTTACTTGGCGCAGTCGCAGTGCGGACATTGCGCATGCGCACTAAGCGGAAAATCGCTGCGATGCGAAGATTTTTACCGAGCGAACAACTCGGAATGAGGGCCATAGGTAAGTATGTGTATATGGAGGTGTGGATGTATGCATTAAAGTTTTACTTTCAAGGTGTGTGTCTTATGTTTTTATTGGGGTATTTTTTTAGTAGTAGTACTACAGATACCAGCGGGCCCGGTTTTCCACCGCATGCTGGTACTTGTGGTTCTCCAAGTACCAGCTTGCGGGGGAGGCTTGCTGGGACTTGTAGTACTGCTACTAAAAACAATATTCATTTTTTTACAAAACGGCTATTAGCCTCCCATCCGCAGCCCTTGGATGAGGGGGACAGCCTCGGGCTTCACCCCTGGTCCTTGGGTGGCTGGAGGGGGGGGACCCCTTGATTGAAGGGGTCCCCACTCCTCCAGGGTACCCCGGCCAGGGGTGACTAGTTGGTTATGTAATGCCAGGGACGCCGGGACCTATATAAAAGTGTCCCCCGGCTGTGGCATTATGTATCTGGCTAGTGGAGCCCGGTGCTGGTTTCAGAAATACGGGGGACCCCTACGCTTTTTGTCCCCCATATTTTTGGAACCAGGACCAGGCGCAGAGCCCGGTGCTGGTTGTTTAAATATGGGGGAACCCCTATCATTTTCCCCCCCATATTTTTGCAACCAGGACCGGCTCAAAGAGCCCGAGGCTGGTTTTGCTTAGGAGGGGAGACCCCACGCATTTAAAAAAAAAAAAAAAAAAAAAACACTTTCCCATCCCCTTCCCACTGATAAACATGCACGGATCTCATGGATCCGTGCATGCCTATCCAAACACGGGATAAAAAAGCAGGTCTGGTTTTTTTTTAGCACTTTTTCACGAATTGTATTTCAGCACGGCAGTGTTTGGCTATTGTCGGCAGTGTTTGTGATTTGCACTTTTTAGTAAATTACCGATTTCTACCAAATTGCAGGCGTATTTGACCGATGGTGTATTGATTCATAATTTTTTCCTAGGACTTCCAAAATATTACGAATGCCCTCATCACTGCCGAGATTTTTGCTTAGTAAATTACCGAAATGACACTTTGAAGAAAAAACGTCATCTCGGTCAAAATCGGGACCTTAGTAAATATACCCCATAGGGGTAAATTTACTAAGATGGGAGTTCTTTTTAAGATGGGATGTTGCCCATAGCAACCAATCAGATTCTACTTTTCATTTATCTAGCACCTTCTAGAAGATAATACCTACAATCTGATTGGTTGCTATGGGCAACATCCCATCTCAAACAGAACTCACAGCTTAGTAAATTTACCCCATGGGGCCTGATGCAGAGCTGGAGGGAAATGTGCTCCCGAACTGTATGTTGCTCCTGAACTTTATGCATAGAAAAAAAAATAGGATTTTAATACCTACCGGTAAATCCTTTTCTCTTAGTCCGTAGAGGATGCTGGGGACTCCGTAAGGACCATGGGGTATAGACGGGATCCGCAGGAGCTTGGGCACACTAAAAAGACTTTGACTGGGTGTGAACTGGCTCCTCCCTCTATGCCCCTCCCCCAGACCTCAGTTATAGGAACTGTGCCCAGGAGAGACGGACATTTCGAGGAAAGAATTTATTGTTTAAACACGGTGAGTGTCATACCAGCTCACACCACGAACATAACGCAAAATGTGGCATTCAATAGAACACCAGCTAACGGCATGAAAAAATACATAGCCACATGCTGAGAGAAAATGTAACACAACCTGTGTGTCAACACAACCAATAAGAAGACACCGCATGCCATGGCATGAACAACGTCAGCAACAGCCTGACAGAAAAGAAACACCACCCAAGTGTAACCATAACCAATTACTGAAGACACAGTACGCACTGGGACGGGCGCCCAGCATCCTTTATGGACTAAGATCCATAAAGGATCCAGCGTGTAACAGACTGCATAGACGCAGGCGCCCCAATCATGCTGGAAACATACCAGACAAACAGAGCCTCTGTTCCCCCAATCTGAGCTAAATTGGCGACCAAAATATTCAAAGCCCTGACTACATCGAGAGACTTTGAATCAGTTAATGCCTAAGTAACCAACAGCATCAAAATAGGCTGATTTCTGCGAAACCCAGAAACCACATTTGGCAGAACTATTATCCGAGTTCTCAATTCCTTTCTATCCCCACGGAAGATCAAACAGGCTCTTGTGAGACCAGGCCGCTACTTCGAACACCCGCCTTGCGGATGCCAAAGCCAATATCATGACCACTTTCCAAAAGAGAAAATCTAACACAACCTTTCCCAAAGGTTCCAAACAGTGTGGCACAAGAAAACGCAACACCACATCAAGGTCCCACGGTGCCAACGGGGCACAAATGGAGGTTGGATGTGCAGCACTCCTTTCACGAAAGTCCGAACTTCCGGAAAGGTTGCCAATTCTTTCTTGAAAGAAAATATATAAGGCCAAAACCGCACTTAAATGGAGCCTAACTTTAGGCCTGCACCCACACCTGCTTGCAAAGAATGGAGAAGAACAACCCAGCTGAAAGACTTCCGCAGTAGCCTTCTTGGATTCCCACCAAGACACATAATCGTCTCCAAACACGGTGGTAAGGCTTTGCCGTTACTTCTTTTTGGTTATGATATAGTGTTCAACCACCACGCCGTCAAGCGCAACCGCGGTAAATCTTGATACATGCCTGGATCTTGCTGTAACAGTTCCTCACGTAGAGGAAGAGGCCATTGATCTTCTATGAGTAAATCTTGAAGAACTGGATACCAAGCCCTCCTTGGTTAGACCGGAACAATGATGATCGCCTGAACCTTTGTTCTTCTTACGTTTATCACCATCCGAAGAGTGATAACGGAGGGGACACATAGACCGACTGAAAACACCCAAGGTGTCCCGAGGACGTCCACTGCTACAGCTTGAGTGTCCCCTGACCTGGTATCCCCAAGGTCTCTCGTCGAGGCGAGACGCCAACCTGTCCAATTGAGGCACTCCTCAATGACTTGTCACTTCAGGGAAAACTTCTCTATGACGACTGTATTTTTCCCGGATGGAGATCGCGTCTGCAGAGGATATCTATTTCTCCGTCGTTTACATCCGGAAACAAAGACTGCTAACATAGCGTTTACCAGTCTTTCCACCCAGCGGAAAACTCTTTCGGCTTCTGCCATCTCCGCTTTGCTCCTTTTTCCGCCATAGCGGCTTACTTACACCACTGCTGTCAAGACATCCGACAGAATTAACACGGGCAGATCACTAAGCATATGTTCATTGAAAATAGCTCTTAATTCAAGAAAGCTTATTGCAGACAAGCTTCCCAGCTTGACCCTTTCCTCTGGAAATACTTCCCTCGCAAGGACTGCTCCCCAGTCTCAGAGATCTGCATGCATGGCCACCAGGATCTCATCCTGGAATCCGAACCTTCGTCCCTCCAGGAGGTGAGAACTGAGCAGACACCACAGGAGCGATATCCTGGCCATTAGGAATATATTCCGGTGCATGTGCAGGTGAGACCCGGACCACATTTCTAAGTGACCCCGTGAAACCCACTCTGGCATTGGACCTGCTCACCGAAAAAGGCCTCTTAGGCCGCACCCATCTTCTTCATCAACGGAACATATTGATGGATTGTCACTGCAAATCTGATCCGACTCCGGATCCTCAGACCTCTTTCCACAGGAACACAGAGAACTTCAACCGTTTCGTATCTACTCTGATACCCACCGCCGACGTCTGCGACGTTGGGAGTAACAGTCTTCCCCTGTGTTGAAGAACAGTCAGAGAGAAAACAACGATTTGCACCACCTGTGTCTTGACCTCGCCTTAAACAGGAGAGTGTCCCAGTACAGACTAACAATGGCTGTTACTATTGAAAGAATACCATCCTACTGCCATCACTCTGGTGAAACAGCAAAGACAATCCTGGATAGCCACCCAAGTAATCTGAATGCGGAGAACAACGCATTTAACCTCTAGTATTTTTTTTTATTTTTACTTTTTAAATCAGGGACAGCAGGACAATGCCCTGAACCTGACGCACCTATGGTATGGCGTCACGTACTACCTCCCCTTCCAGAGGGGAACGGCAAGATCTATTAGGAAAATCAGTGAGGGGAAACATCTGTAACGCCAGAATGTCCCCCTTAGGATTCTATAATTAACTCACAGGTCCTAGTCTATTCCCGGACTGACTGAAAAGTAGTAGACGAGTTCCCACCAGAGTGGCCTCCAGCCAGGTAGACTCCGCGACATGTGATGTATATGGTAAAAACAGAAAACGACATCTGCTTCTGTGAACCTAACAAGGCTGCAAAACTCTTACCTTTTTCACCTTCCACTGTCTGCACAGAAAAGGTAAAAAAGAACGGTATCGAACCGGTTAAAACGATTGCATCCCACAAAAGAATGCGTCACCAACCGTTGTGAAGGAGACTAACTCACGAAGTTAGATTTATCAGTAGTATTGACTGAACCGAGGTATCCCCAAACAGCGGTACACCGTCCCAGGGAAAAACTCCAGTATCTCTCGGAGTCAGCCTCAGCACTTCCCCGGCCACACCGCCTGTACAGCAGCCGCCGCAATGTTATAGAGAAGAACCAACAGAAGGAACAACCCTTACTCACTTTAGGTTAATTCTATCGGATGCCTTTCCGAATATAAACACTCCCTCAGGTACATGTAATGCAAATAAGCTCCAAGCATAGAAATAAAATATCACTTAGCTTCCTGTATACGATCCTTTGTGACAGGGCCCCATGTCGACCAGGAGTTGACTTGCACAGTATTCTCTCCACGTCGGGAAGCGAATAAACATTCAGACTCCTTGAGAGGATTGAAGACCAACTCGTCACGGTCGACCTAGAGCTTAATCAACAGAGCGACCAGCACATGAGAAGGAGTACTACTTCAGCATTCATGAATATACGTAATGTAATACACAATATATCACACATATCCTAACTATGTATGTATATATATATATATATATATATATATATATATATATATATAAAACATATATATAAGTGGATTGTCCGGACCCATCAGGTCCCTAGTGACAGTAATGTGATCTGAATGTGTATAACCATGTACTGACATGCCCCAGTTGTGGATCTACCAGGAACGTTATGGTCGACAGAAAATCTAGTATTCGTCGACAGCAGGGAATAGTAAGCAGGCAAAATCAACATTCTTGGAACCCCGAGGGGTCTAAGGGAAGCATACATCTATAATTTCAATAACACTCCCCCCACATATACCTATAAATATATATACAGGTATAATGCAGTTACAGCGTGTTAATTTTCACCCAGTAATTATAGTTGATGCCGACAGGTCACCCACATACGACTGTCTCCCATACCGTGTTTACTTTTACAAGCATACAACTACCGACCTGCTGATACTGCATCTTCCGAATCAAGTACCAACAGGTGTCGGCGACGCCGACAGTGATCCCCACAGCTGCTTGTGACAGAGCCCTCACACATGTCGACGTATGTCGACTAAAAACTATAGTGGGTAATCTGACAGGAAAAACACAGAGATTCATGCACCACAACAATGATTATACGCCCATTCTTGAACATAGTGCTGTATTTCTCTCCATATAGCACTAAAACACTGTGCTCCCCCTCGTTTGTACCGTAAACATAGCCTTGGCGGGGACATGGAAGAAAATGGTGCTGAATCTGTTGTGAGGGCTAAGCTCCGCCCCTTCCCGGCGCGCTTGAGCCCCGCTAATATATATATATATATGTTGAGCTGGGGGGTCCCATATACAGCAGTTACACCCTGTATATACATATATATCGCTGCCCAGGGCGCCCTCCTGCGCCCTGCACCCTTGTAAGCCGTTGGTGTGTGGGAGCAATGGCGCGCAGCGTGACCGCTGCGTTACACTGGCGGGGGTATCGTACACGGTGCCCGGGCACCTAGTATGTCCCTCTTGCCAGCGATCGTGACCCTCAGTAACTTGCTGCCCAGGGCGCCCCCCCCCCAGCGCCCTGCACCCTGTGAGTGCCGTTGGTGTGTGGGAGCATGGAGCGCAGCGCGACCGCTGCACTGTACCTCCATTACTGAAGTCTTCTGCAGTCACTGAAGTCTTCTTTTCTTCCAATACTCGCCCGGCTTCTTTCTTCTGGCTTCTGTGAGGGGGGTGACGGCGCGGATCTGGGAACAAGCAGCTAGGCGAACCAAGTGATCGGACCCTCTGGAGCTAATGGTGTCCAGTAGCCTAAGAAGCAGAGCCCTTAACTAAGAAGAAGTAGGTCTGATTTCTCTCCCCTCACTCCCACGATGCAGGGAGCCTGTAGCCAGCAGGTCTCCCTGAAAATAAAAAACCTAACATAAAGTCTTTTAGAGAAACTCAGTAGAGCTTCCCTAGTGAGTGTCCAGTCACTCCTGGGCACAAAGTCTAACTGAGGTCTGGGGGAGGGGCATAGAGGGAGCAGCCAGTTCACACCCAGTCAAAGTCTTTTTAGTGTGCCCAAGCTTCTGCGGATCCCGTCTATACCCCATGGTCCTTACGGAGTCCCCAGCATCCTCTAGGACGTAGGAGAAAATGTGTATAATTAGCTGTATGGAGAGATGTACACATCCTTTGTGTATGTATAGGCTTAGCTTTCTATCAGTCATCATCAGTGTGCAGTTGCACCTACATTATACTAAGTGTAAAAGATACACCTGGAAATAGACCTATAATAGCTCAGTGCTGCATAGCTCACTGTCCTGTCCACATTTTGCACTTTATCTATGTGAGAACATCCTGTCTCAGCCCAGTTACACCTATTCAGCCAAAGTGTGATCATACTGCATATACACCTGCATCACTCACACTTGGGTACACTAGGTTTGCAGGGCGGGTGTCTGACGCCAATTCTGGGACCAAAAAGACTGAAGTGATCGCAGCGGCTGAGTAAGTCCAGAGCTACTCAGAAACTACAAAAACTTTTTTGTGCCGTCAGCTGCAAAAGCGTTCGCAAACTCGCAAAGCTAAAATACACTCCCCCATAGGCAGCGACTATCTGATCACAGCGCTGCAAAAAGTTGCTAGCCAGCGATCAACTGAGAATGACCCCCAATGTACAGCCAGACTTCTGAGTTATGCTCATCTCTAGCAGCTATATATAGGTTGTTTTGAGTAATATTACAGCTAGCTAAGTTAGGACCATGCTATCCCTGGTTTATAAAAGGGTTACATAGAGATAATGATAATGGATACGCACATTGCTGGACACAGTGTAGGATGCTGAGGAAAGTGAGACCTTGTATCCCAGTAACAATAACAGCATTTATGAGAATTGCCACGTCAATGACTGAGTACTATGTTTAAACTAAAATACTCATCTGAGTTCAGGTATAAAATAAATAACTATTTCTTCTTCATACATGAGGGACACTGGAACCGCTGGGTATACAGATAAATCCTTTCATATCTTTGCTGTGCATAGCAGCGTTCAGTAGCTGTTCCACATTGCGTACGCCGCATCAGGGTATACCGTGTACATTCGCCAACCCCCCCCTCCAGGCCCATTGTAATGAATGCAGAGCGGGAGCGTGCGTAGGCACCAGGCCCGCTATGCCACTAATCACTTGCATCGATGTTAAAGGACGCATCTGTAGGTTGGTGCTGGAGGAGGCTGGGGTACTAATAGTTACAGGTCAGAATCACAGGCTCTTCCCCCTTATACCTCACCCTCTGACCCGCCCTAAGGAGCTGGACACTGCTTTAGCTGCTCCTGCTGCTTAGTAGAGATGAGCGCCTGAAATTTTTCGGGTTTTGTGTTTTGGTTTTGGGTTCGGTTCCGCGGCCGTGTTTTGGGTTCGAACGCGTTTTGGCAAAACCTCACCGAATTTTTTTTGTCGGATTCGGGTGTGTTTTGGATTCGGGTGTTTTTTTCAAAAAACACTAAAAAACAGCTTAAATCATAGAATTTGGGGGTCATTTTGATCCCAAAGTATTATTAACCTCAAAAACCATAATTTACACTCATTTTCAGTCTATTCTGAATACCTCACACCTCACAATATTATTTTTAGTCCTAAAATTTGCACCGAGGTCGCTGTGTGAGTAAGATAAGCGACCCTAGTGGCCGACACAAACACCGGGCCCATCTAGGAGTGGCACTGCAGTGTCACGCAGGATGGCCCTTCCAAAAAACCCTCCCCAAACAGCACATGACGCAAAGAAAAAAAGAGGCGCAATGAGGTAGCTGTGTGAGTAAGATTAGCGACCCTAGTGGCCGACACAAACACCGGGCCCATCTAGGAGTGGCACTGCAGTGTCACGCAGGATGGCCCTTCCAAAAAACCCTCCCCAAACAGCACATGACGCAAAGAAAAAAAGAGGCGCAATGAGGTAGCTGTGTGAGTAAGATTAGCGACCCTAGTGGCCGACACAAACACCGGGCCCATCTAGGAGTGGCACTGCAGTGTCACGCAGGATGTCCCTTCCAAAAAACCCTCCCCAAACAGCACATGACGCAAAGAAAAAAAGAGGCGCAATGAGGTAGCTGTGTGAGTAAGATTAGCGACCCTAGTGGCCGACACAAACACCGGGCCCATCTAGGAGTGGCACTGCAGTGTCACGCAGGATGTCCCTTCCAAAAAACCCTCCCCAAACAGCACATGACGCAAAGAAAAAAAGAGGCGCAATGAGGTAGCTGACTGTGTGAGTAAGATTAGCGACCCTAGTGGCCGACACAAACACCGGGCCCATTTAGGAGTGGCACTGCAGTGTCACGCAGGATGTCCCTTCCAAAAAACCCTCCCCAATCAGCACATGATGCAAAGAAAAAGAAAAGAAAAAAGAGGTGCAAGATGGAATTGTCCTTGGGCCCTCCCACCCACCCTTATGTTGTATAAACAAAACAGGACATGCACACTTTAACCAACCCATCATTTCAGTGACAGGGTCTGCCACACGACTGTGACTGATATGACGGGTTGGTTTGGACCCCCCCAAAAAAAGAAGCAATTAATCTCTCCTTGCACAAACTGGCTCTACAGAGGCAAGATGTCCACCTCATCATCACCCTCCGATATATCACCGTGTACATCCCCCTCCTCACAGATTATCAATTCGTCCCCACTGGAATCCATCATCTCAGCTCCCTGTGTACTTTGTGGAGGCAATTGCTGCTGGTCAATGTCTCCGCGGAGGAATTGATTATAATTCATTTTAATGAACATCATCTTCTCCACATTTTCTGGATGTAACCTTGTACGCCGATTGCTGACAAGGTGAGCGGCGGCACTAAACACTCTTTCGGAGTACACACTTGTGGGAGGGCAACTTAGGTAGAATAAAGCCAGTTTGTGCAAGGGCCTCCAAATTGCCTCTTTTTCCTGCCAGTATAAGTACGGACTGTGTGACGTGCCTACTTGGATGCGGTCACTCATATAATCCTCCACCATTCTATCAATGTTGAGAGAATCATATGCAGTGACAGTAGACGACATGTCCGTAATCGTTGTCAGGTCCTTCAGTCCGGACCAGATGTCAGCATCAGCAGTCGCTCCAGACTGCCCTGCATCACCGCCAGCGGGTGGGCTCGGAATTCTGAGCCTTTTCCTCGCACCCCCAGTTGCGGGAGAATGTGAAGGAGGAGATGTTGACAGGTCGCGTTCCGCTTGACTTGACAATTTTGTCACCAGCAGGTCTTTCAACCCCAGCAGACTTGTGTCTGCCGGAAAGAGAGATCCAAGGTAGGCTTTAAATCTAGGATCGAGCACGGTGGCCAAAATGTAGTGCTCTGATTTCAACAGATTGACCACCCGTGAATCCTTGTTAAGCGAATTAAGGGCTCCATCCACAAGTCCCACATGCCTAGCGGAATCGCTCCGTGTTAGCTCCTCCTTCAATGTCTCCAGCTTCTTCTGCAAAAGCCTGATGAGGGGAATGACCTGACTCAGGCTGGCAGTGTCTGAACTGACTTCACGTGTGGCAAGTTCAAAGGGCATCAGAACCTTGCACAACGTTGAAATCATTCTCCACTGCGCTTGAGACAGGTGCATTCCACCTACTATATCGTGCTCAATTGTATAGGCTTGAATGGCCTTTTGCTGCTCCTCCAACCTCTGAAGCATATAGAGGGTTGAATTCCACCTCGTTACCACTTCTTGCTTCAGATGATGGCAGGGCAGGTTCAGTAGTTTTTGGTGGTGCTCCAGTCTTCTGTACGTGGTGCCTGTACGCCGAAAGTGTCCCGCAATTCTTCTGGCCACCGACAGCATCTCTTGCACGCCCCTGTCGTTTTTTAAAAAATTCTGCACCACCAAATTCAAGGTATGTGCAAAACAAGGGACGTGCTGGAATTTGCCCATATTTAATGCACACACAATATTGCTGGCGTTGTCCGATGCCACAAATCCACAGGAGAGTCCAATTGGGGTAAGTGTGCGTATTCTGGAAACCGGTGATACAAAGCGTAGCCTGCCTAGGAAAGAGTTGGCGTTTGCGAGATGCTGCTACTGGTGCCGCCGCTGCTGTTCTTGCGGCGGGAGTCCATACATCTACCCAGTGGGCTGTCACAGTCATATAGTCCTGACCCTGCCCTGCTCCACTTGTCCACATGTCCGTGGTTAAGTGGACATTGGGTACAGCTGCATTTTTTAGGACACTGGTGACTCTTTTTCTGAGGTCTGTGTACATTTTCGGTATCGCCTGCCTAGAGAAATGGAACCTAGATGGTATTTGGTACCGGGGACACAGTACCTCCAACAAGTCTCTAGTTGGCTCTGCAGTAATGATGGATACCGGAACCACGTTTCTCACCACCCAGGATGCCAAGGCCTCAGTTATCCGCTTTGCAGTAGGATGACTGCTGTGATATTTCATCTTCCTCGCAAAGGACTGTTGAACAGTCAATTGCTTACTGGAAGTAGTACAAGTGGGCTTACGACTTCCCCTCTGGGATGACCATCGACTCCCAGCGGCAACAACAGCAGCGCCAGCAGCAGTAGGCGTTACACGCAAGGATGCATCGGAGGAATCCCAGGCAGGAGAGGACTCGTCAGAATTGCCAGTGACATGGCCTGCAGGACTATTGGCATTCCTGGGGAAGGAGGAAATTGACACTGAGGGAGTTGGTGGGGTGGTTTGCGTGAGCTTGGTTACAAGAGGAAGGGATTTACTGGTCAGTGGACTGCTTCCGCTGTCACCCAAAGTTTTTGAACTTGTCACTGACTTATTATGAATGCGCTGCAGGTGACGTATAAGGGAGGATGTTCCGAGGTGGTTAACGTCCTTACCCCTACTTATTACAGCTTGACAAAGGGAACACACGGCTTGACACCTGTTGTCCGCATTTCTGGTGAAATACCTCCACACCGAAGAGCTGATTTTTTTGGTATTTTCACCTGGCATGTCAACGGCCATATTCCTCCCACGGACAACAGGTGTCTCCCCGGGTGCCTGACTTAAACAAACCACCTCACCATCAGAATCCTCCTGGTCAATTTCCTCCCCAGCGCCAGCAACACCCATATCCTCCTCATCCTGGTGTACTTCAACACTGACATCTTCAATCTGACTATCAGGAACTGGACTGCGGGTGCTCCTTCCAGCACTTGCAGGGGGCGTGCAAATGGTGGAAGGCGCATGCTCTTCACGTCCAGTGTTGGGAAGGTCAGGCATCGCAACCGACACAATTGGACTCTCCTTGTGGATTTGGGATTTCGAAGAATGCACAGTTCTTTGCTGTGCTGCTTTTGCCAGCTTGAGTCTTTTCATTTTTCTAGCGAGAGGCTGAGTGCTTCCATCCTCATGTGAAGCTGAACCACTAGCCATGAACATAGGCCAGGGCCTCAGCCGTTCCTTGCCACTCCGTGTCGTAAATGGCATATTGGCAAGTTTACGCTTCTCCTCCGACAATTTTATTTTAGGTTTTGGAGTCCTTTTTTTTCTGATATTTGGTGTTTTGGATTTGACATGCTCTGTACTATGACATTGGGCATCGGCCTTGGCAGACGACGTTGCTGGCATTTCATCGTCTCGGCCATGACTAGTGGCAGCAGCTTCAGCACGAGGTGGAAGTGGATCTTGATCTTTCCCTAATTTTGGAACCTCAACATTTTTGTTCTCCATATTTTAATAGGCACAACTAAAAGGCACCTCAGGTAAACAATGGAGATGGATACTAGTATACAATTATGGACTGCCTGCCGAGTGCAGACACAGAGGTAGCCACAGCCGTGAACTACCGTACTGTACTGTGTCTGCTGCTAATATAGACTGGTTGATAAAGAGATGTCTATGTAACTATGTATGTATAAAGAAGAAAGAAAAAAAAACCACGGTTAGGTGGTATACAATTATGGACGGACTGCCTGCCGAGTGCCGACACAGAGGTAGCCACAGCCGTGAACTACCGCACTGTACTGTGTCTGCTGCTAATATATAGACTGGTTGATAAAGAGATAGTATACTCGTAACTAGTATGTATGTATAAAGAAAGAAAAAAAAACCACGGTTAGGTGGTATATACAATTATGGACGGGCTGCCGAGTGCCGACACAGAGGTAGCCACAGCCGTGAACTACCGCACTGTACTGTGTCTGCTGCTAATATATAGACTGGTTGATAAAGAGATAGTATACTCGTAACTAGTATGTATGTATAAAGAAAGAAAAAAAAACCACGGTTAGGTGGTATATACAATTATGGACGGGCTGCCGAGTGCCGACACAGAGGTAGCCACAGCCGTGAACTACCGCACTGTACTGTGTCTGCTGCTAATATATAGACTGGTTGATAAAGAGATAGTATACTCGTAACTAGTATGTATGTATAAAGAAAGAAAAAAAAACCACGGTTAGGTGGTATATACAATTATGGACGGGCTGCCGAGTGCCGACACAGAGGTAGCCACAGCCGTGAACTACCGCACTGTACTGTGTCTGCTGCTAATATATAGACTGGTTGATAAAGAGATAGTATACTCGTAACTAGTATGTATGTATAAAGAAAGAAAAAAAAACCACGGTTAGGTGGTATATACAATTATGGACGGGCTGCCGAGTGCCGACACAGAGGTAGCCACAGCCGTGAACTACCGCACTGTACTGTGTCTGCTGCTATTATAGACTGGTTGATAAAGAGATAGTATACTCGTAACTAGTATGACTATAAAGAAAGAAAAAAAAACCACGGTTAGGTGGTATATACAATTATGGACGGGCTGCCGAGTGCCGACACAGAGGTAGCCACAGCCGTGAACTACCGCACTGTACTGTGTCTGCTGCTAATATATAGACTGGTTGATAAAGAGATAGTATACTCGTAACTAGTATGTATGTATAAAGAAAGAAAAAAAACCACGGTTAGGTGGTATATACAATTATGGACGGGCTGCCGAGTGCCGACACAGAGGTAGCCACAGCCGTGAACTACCGCACTGTACTGTGTCTGCTGCTAATATATAGACTGGTTGATAAAGAGATAGTATACTCGTAACTAGTATGTATGTATAAAGAAAGAAAAAAAAACCACGGTTAGGTGGTATATACAATTATGGACGGGCTGCCGAGTGCCGACACAGAGGTAGCCACAGCCGTGAACTACCGCACTGTACTGTGTCTGCTGCTAATATATAGACTGGTTGATAAAGAGATAGTATACTCGTAACTAGTATGTATGTATAAAGAAAGAAAAAAAAACCACGGTTAGGTGGTATATACAATTATGGACGGGCTGCCGAGTGCCGACACAGAGGTAGCCACAGCCGTGAACTACCGCACTGTACTGTGTCTGCTGCTAATATAGACTGGTTGATAAAGAGATAGTATACTCGTAACTAGTATGTATGTATAAAGAAAGAAAAAAAAACCACGGTTAGGTGGTATATACAATTATGGACGGGCTGCCGAGTGCCGACACAGAGGTAGCCACAGCCGTGAACTACCGCACTGTACTGTGTCTGCTGCTAATATATAGACTGGTTGATAAAGAGATAGTATACTCGTAACTAGTATGTATGTATAAAGAAAGAAAAAAAAACCACGGTTAGGTGGTATATACAATTATGGACGGGCTGCCGAGTGCCGACACAGAGGTAGCCACAGCCGTGAACTACCGCACTGTACTGTGTCTGCTGCTAATATATAGACTGGTTGATAAAGAGATAGTATACTCGTAACTAGTATGTATGTATAAAGAAAGAAAAAAAAACCACGGTTAGGTGGTATATACAATTATGGACGGGCTGCCGAGTGCCGACACAGAGGTAGCCACAGCCGTGAACTACCGCACTGTACTGTGTCTGCTGCTATTATAGACTGGTTGATAAAGAGATAGTATACTACTAATATTATATATACTGGTGGTCAGGTCACTGGTCACTAGTCACACTGGCAGTGGCACTCCTGCAGCAAAAGTGTGCACTGTTTAATTTTAATATAATATTATGTACTCCTGGCTCCTGCTATAACCTATAACTGGCACTGCAGTGCTCCCCAGTCTCCCCCACAATTATAAGCTGTGTGAGCTGAGCACAGTCAGATATATATATACATTGATGCAGCACACTGGGCTGAGCAGTGCACACAGATATGGTATGTGACTGAGTCACTGTGTGTATCGTTTTTTTCAGGCAGAGAACGGATATATTAAATAAAACAAACAACTGCACTGTCTGGTGGTCACTGTGGTCGTCAGTCACTAAACTCTGCACTCTCTTCTACAGTATCACAGCCTCAGGTCAATCTCTCTCTCTCTCAACCCTAATCTAAATGGAGAGGACGCCAGCCACGTCCTCTCCCTATCAATCTCAATGCACGTGTGAAAATGGCGGCGACGCGCGGCTCCTTATATAGAATCCGAGTCTCGCGATAGAATCCGAGCCTCGCGAGAATCCGACAGCGTCATGATGACGTTCGGGCGCGCTCGGGTTAACCGAGCAAGGCGGGAAGATCCGAGTCGCTCGGACCCGTGAAAAAAAACATGAAGTTCGGGCGGGTTCGGATTCAGAGAAACCGAACCCGCTCATCTCTACTGCTTAGGTGATTTTTTATGTTTATTTATTAGTTTATTTTTAACACCTCTGAGCGGCCGGCGGGGACAGGTCCATGGCTGAGCACCATTCTCAGTGTAACCTGTAAGACACATCTGTGTTCACCTCTCAGTGTAAATAATGTGATTTATTTTACATCTGTTTGTCCTGTGTTTTATCTTTTTAAGAACTATTTGGTGTAGTTATAAACTGTCCATATGATAGGGCGCAGGTTCCCACACTCGGCCCTCAGGACCCCACACAGTTCCTGTTTCCTAGTCACCTGTGGATATGTAACATGTGACAGTTGGTCATACACAGGGCACCTGCCGGGGGACTGGGACATGTGACCTGTGTGGTGTCCTGGTACCACTGTGATAGGGAATACAGATTGTAAGCTCCACTGGGACAGGGGCTGATGTCAGTAACTGAAATGTTACCGGTGAAGTACTGTCCAACATGTGTATGCTATATAAATAACGTAATAATGTATAAATAAATAATCCATTAATGTTTTTAATAAAAAAATTAATAATTGACAAACCCAGTTCAATAAAATACATTTTATTCTAATCAGTATGCATTGATAAAATTACTCCCACCCCATAATTTAGGAAACCCCTATTTAGTCCAGTGCTAATTTCACACATACATGCCTCCCAATTGATGTTACATGCATATAGACACACCCAGCATACAACATGTATGTAGCATGGGGATATGGGCAGCTGTCGTCATGGCAACCAAGCTGCTTACATTCAACCACTGGTGCCAGAGTGACAGTTGGGCCAGAGAGGAAGCCGGCGGCCATATTGGAGACGACAGTGGTGCAGTAGACAGCGGTGCAGAAGAGAGCCATACAGAAGACAGCGACAGATAAGTCAATTACAACATCTGCAGGGATAAAGATGAACATCATGCCCAGTTTTGTTTGGAAGAGGAGGATTTCCTCTGACTCCTCTGATAATGAGAAAGTTTCCATCAAGAGAAAGAGAGTAGCTAGAAAGTTGTCATCCAGCTCTGATGAGAGTGCCAGCAATGGTAGCATGAAAGGCGCTGCAGAAAGAAAGAGTAAGTGTAACCCATACATACAAACTGGTTTTATACAGACACTGAATGTATTTTGGTAGGATGTGCTATAGTAGACAAGTGCTGAGTCCTCTACTACTAATATCTGAAAATACATTTCTGTGAATTTATTTACACAATGCTAAGCTTTTTTGTAAATCCAAGAATGCTTATAAATGACAATATTTGTATTTATTAGTAATAAGGTTTGAATTATATCCAGGATAAAATATTGTGCCCCATGGATAACAACCCAACTTTTATGTATGGTATCTCCTCCACAAGTATTGGTAAAGCCCCATTTACACCACATGTATTATGGTGCAATCTGTTTTTGCCATAGTTCTGCTCTTTGGAATCAGAGACAAATAAGAGCTCTGGTTTAGAGTAATGATACTCAGGGTAAGGAATAGGATGCGGGTGATGTAAGTGTATGTGTAGAGGGTAATGTGGAGCTGCCAGTGACAAGGAAGCGTCAGTCACTTGCAGTGTGTATAGTAATTAGCTATACTGATTAATGTGAATTAGAAGTAAAGATTATGGGCTAAATGTAAAGTCTGTGGGTTGCAGGCAGCCGAGAGATTTTGGCGACTTAACCTTTAGATGTAAAGCGGCAATAGTCTAAAAAGCAAAACCAAGTTTGCCAGTATAAGTCTTATATCTAGAAGCTAAATGGCCCCCTCGTGTGTAACCCACCATACATCAAGGAGATCCCGCTTCCTCCCCGTGCGTGTCACATACACATACCACCCCCCATGCCGTGCAGAACACATACATCACGGAGACACCGGTACCCCCCCTCACACCCTGTGCTTGACACATACACACCTCGCAGAGACCCCCTACCCCTCCCTTGTGCATGAGACACTCACTGCCCTAGACCATCACAGAGGAGCAGTAGCCGGCGGCCGGAATCCCAGAGCAGCAAACGGAAAGACAAGCGCACACCACACTACATGCTGCCGGCTCAGGGGGACACAGCAGTATGTGGGGGGCCCTAATGTGTTGGGGCCCAGGGACGACCTCCCCTGTTGCCCCCGCTTTAATCCAGTTCTGGTGAGAGAAACCCATACACTAATTTACATTAATATTTGTCAACATAATATTGCATTATAAAATACAGGATACAGAATTGCCACCTTAATCATAAACATTTTTAACTTTCAATCAGATATATTTATTTATTAAGTTTCTTACATAGTGCAGCAAATTCCATTGTGCTTTATATTTGGAAACAACAGTAATAAAACAAAACTGGGTAATAACAGACAGACATAGAGGTAAGAAGGCCCTGCCCGCAAGTTTATAATCTATAGGGAAATAGGCCTTGATACACAAGGATAGGTGTTATATATTGCATAATGGTCCAACAGATTGCAAAGGTTCTTGTTGGGCTGTATGATGGGGTCACCCAGCAATGACCTGGGGTCAGGACGATGGAAGCATGATTATCTCTTTCCTTCATCTGGGGGACACGTCTTACCATGAGGGATAGAAGCGTCAGCAATTAATGAGATAACTATTTTCTAGCGGTATATAAGCTCCTCCCCCCAACCCCTTCCTCAGTTTAAATTTAAAAAACAGCTACTAGCATCCTTCTCATATACTCATCCAATAAAGGTGAGACCGAAGTGTCCCCCAGATGAAGTCTCCACCCAACCATATTACAAATCTTCTGACCATGTAATGTACTAAGCCAGTAATTATTTGTTGCACACCCTCCCCTTTCTAAAGATTGCATTACACAACGAGGTCAAGGTATATTTCGTGGAGTTTGATAACTACTTCTCCCCAGAGGCAGAACTAGCGAGTGGTGGGCCCAGGTGTAAACATATGCTTTGGGCCCTCCCTACCACCACCGCCACTACGCAAAAGAGTGCTCTTAATTCATATACTGTGCATACTGACCCCAATTACCATTATATTGTACAATGTGCCCCAATTCACATTATACTCCACACTGTGCCCCAAATCACCCCAAACACCCCAATGTGCTGCCATATCACATATTATGCTCTAGTGTGCCCCCAATTAAAATTAAATGAAACAATGTGCCCCCAATTAACATTATATGCCACACCGTGCCCCCAAATCACATCAAACACCCCAGTGTTCCCCTGAAATCATACAATATGCCCCAGTGTTCCCTGAAATAAAATGCCCCAGTGTGCCTCCATATCACATAATAAGTTGCTGTGTGGTGTGAACAGATTGCCGGGCTGATGAGACCCTCTACCCATTCACTTTATGGGTGTAAGCGGAGCTTGGAGGCCATCGCATGTGACGCAGTGACGTCATTGACATGGCTATATGCTGTGTCAAGGCCGCCAGTCTGATAGGGGTCTCAAGCAGGTCACACCAAGGAAGGACCCGTGCACAGTCTCAGGTGCGAACTGCTAAAAGCAATGTGAAAGCAGTATTAATTACTATGTATGACTGCACTGAGCACTCAGTAGGAAGAAGGATAATTGAATGGAAATCTTCATATCCCTGGTTTTCTACTGTAATAAAGATGTGAGCTTATTAATGTTCTACAGTATAATCTATGGGAGTTGTTGCAATGGTCTCATGTCCCTTTTCTCCCTCCATTAGGAACCAGCAGTGCTTCATCCCCCTGCCTCAGAGATGCAGTCTCTCGCACCATCCAGAGACTGACGTTTTACCATCACTTAGGCCAAGGTGCTTTTGGGAAGGTAAGCAATGAGGTTTCAGTTGTCACAGGGGATTTACTATATGTCTGATTGTGGATGTTATTAGAGATGAACAAGGCTGCCGTGCAATTTCAGTCAGTGTCAGTTTTGATTCACCATTCTATGTAATGACCATTCTACCCACACAGACAGTTCTGTGGCTCCTAGCGGCTCCTCCACAGCTGCAGCCGGTGGGGTATAAGGGCGGCCAGACTGGCACACAGCTCCCCTGCTCCTCAGATAAGATGATGAGTAAAAATGGAAGATGTAAAGGGTGAAATGATCCCCATTTTGGAGGAATCACACATGTAATTTATAGTGCTGTGATGGTGATAGTGTCACGTCATTGTGCTCTGTGGTGTGGTTGTGGTATAATAAGGAGACAATATGTGGGGTGATAGAAGCCTGGAAAGATAGACGCACTGTGCAAAAGTGTAAAGTCTGACCTCCTACCACTATAGTCACCCCTTTTATTAACTCTACATTTCCACTTTTATTCTTATCTTTTCAGTGCAGCATCAGTTATAACTAATTAATGTTGCCACCTGCCCAAAGGTGTTTTTAATTAGCATGGGTATTTAGCGCAGACATACTACAGATTGGGAAAGGCACGATTATGGTAAGGCCTGAATATATTTATACAGTTTGTCAGTCTTGGATGTGATCTTGAGGCACGGGGGCCCCTGAGTCGGTGTAGCCTGGCTAATTGGAGCATCACATTGTAACACTCTATTTAGCACTTTAGCATACCTCCCAACTGTCCTGATTTTCACGGGACAGTCCCTTTTTTTTGGGTCTGTCCCACTGTCCCTTCTGCGGGCAGCAGTGTCCTGTGGTGGGGGCAGTTGGGAGACCCCCTGTCACCTACTGCTCTGCTTAGTGCAAAATAGAACAGCAGTGAAAACACACAGGAGCTAGAGGGACTAGGCATGGCCAGCAGCTCACAGAGCACTGGGTATGCCCCCACTGTGACTGAAATGGGAGTCGTGGCCCACAATTGCGGCATTGCAGTGAAGCCACACCCCTTCCCCACAAGCCACACTCCCTTTTGGTGACACATGTGGCTTTGCAGCTTGGGGGGATCTCAAGATACAGATGTTGGTAGGTATGCGTTAGTATTTTATTTACCAGTTTAACACTTTATAATTTGTCTTTCACATATGTACAGTAATATTTTTCTTCTTAACACTCTAATCTATCACTAGTGTGGTGCCTTGCGGTTGCTGGCCTTTGCTGGCTTGGCGGGTTCCGCTCTCCAGACTTGAATCATAGTGTTAGGGACTCACAAGATGAGGTCACCTGGACGCTGGTTGGAGGACTGGTATTTATTGGCCAAAAAGTATGCCAAGCACCTTGATTTTGTTCTATGTTAGATTGCAGAGGTCATTGTAATTATCCAGAATAGCAGTGCTTGGTACTATGAATGTGCATCTGCATTTTTTCTTATTTTTTCTTTTACATTAATAAGACTTAAATACATAATCCTTGTTGGACAACAATGTATTTGCTTTTATGTCCCTGTGTTGTTAATGAGGCTGACACTGTAATATTTCCTCTAGGTCCTGCTAGCAGCAGACTCGCACACCAGTCAGTTGTTGGCGGTAAAGATAATGAGCAAGAAACAACTGCTAGAGATAGATCCTGAAATGGCCTTTGTGGAGAGGAAAGTGTTAGAACTTGCATCTGGGTGCCCTTTCCTCATTCACAGCCACTTCGCTGACCAGACCAAGGTACGGCTGTGACTGCCTCTTTATTGCTAAATGTACACTCACACACACATATATGTGTATATATATATATATATATATGTATACACTAGAGATGAGCGGGTTCGGTTTCTCTGAATCCGAACCCGCACGAACTTCATGTTTTTTTTCACGGGTCCGAGCGACTCGGATCTTCCCGCCTTGCTCGGTTAACCCGAGCGCGCCCGAACGTCATCATGACGCTGTCGGATTCACGCGAGACTCGGATTCTATATAAGGAGCCGCGCGTCGCCGACATTTTCACACGTGCATTGAGATTGATAGGGAGAGGACGTGGCTGGCGTCCTCTCCATTTAGATTAGGAGAGAGAGAGAGAGATTGACCTGAGGCTGATACTGTAGAAGAGAGTGCAGAGTTTAGTGACTGACCACAGTGACCACCAGCAGTGCAGTTGTTTTATTTAATATATCCGTTCTCTGCCTGAAAAAAACGGTACACACAGTGACTCAGTCACATACCATATCTGTGTGCACTGCTCAGCCCAGTGTGCTGCATGCCTGCATCATCTATGTATATATTATATATCTGACTGTGCTCAGCTCACACAGCTTATAATTGTGGGGGAGACTGGGGAGCACTGCAGTGCCAGTTATAGGTTATAGCAGGAGCCAGGAGTACAAGACAGTCACATACCATATCTGTGTGCACTGCTCAGCCCAGTGTGCTGCATCATCTATGTATATATTATATATCTGACTGTGCTCAGCTCACACAGCTTATAATTGTGGGGGAGACTGGGGAGCACTGCAGTGCCAGTTATAGGTTATAGCAGGAGCCAGGAGTACATATTATATTAAAATTAAACAGTGCACACTTTTGCTGCAGGAGTGCCACTGCCAGTGTGACTGACCAGTGACCTGACCACACTGACCACCAGTATAGTTAGTAGTATACTATATTGTGATTGCCTGAAAAAGTTAAACACTCGTCGTGTGACTTCACTGGTGTTTTTTTTTTTATTCTATAAAAAACTCATTCTGCTGACAGACAGTGTCCAGCAGGTCCGTCATTATATAATATATATACCTGTCCGGCTGCAGTAGTGATATATATATATTTTTTATATCATTATTTATCATCCAGTCGCAGCAGACACAGTACGGTAGTTCACGGCTGTAGCTACCTCTGTGTCGGCACTCGGCAGTCCATCCATAATTGTATACCACCTACCCGTGGTTTTTTTTTCTTTCTTCTTTATACATACATACTACTACATCTCTTTATCAACCAGTCTATATTAGCAGCAGACACAGTACAGTACGGTAGTTCACGGCTGTGGCTACCTCTGTGTCGGCACTCGGCAGTCCGTCCATAATTGTATACCACCTAACCGTGGTTTTTTTTTCTTTCTTCTTTATACATACATACTACGACATCTCTTTATCAACCAGTCTATATTAGCAGCAGACACAGTACAGTACGGTAGTTCACGGCTGTGGCTACCTCTGTGTCGGCACTCGGCAGTCCGTCCATAATTGTATACCACCTAACCGTGGTTTTTTTTTCTTTCTTCTTCATACATACATACTACGACATCTCTTTATCAACCAGTCTATATTAGCAGCAGACACAGTACAGTACGGTAGTTCACGGCTGTGGCTACCTCTGTGTCGGCACTCGGCAGTCCGTCCATAATTGTATACCACCTAACCGTGGTTTTTTTTTCTTTCTTCTTTATACATACATACTACGACATCTCTTTATCAACCAGTCTATATTAGCAGCAGACACAGTACAGTACGGTAGTTCACGGCTGTGGCTACCTCTGTGTCGGCACTCGGCAGTCCGTCCATAATTGTATACCACCTAACCGTGGTTTTTTTTTCTTTCTTCTTCATACATACATACTACGACATCTCTTTATCAACCAGTCTATATTAGCAGCAGACACAGTACGGTAGTTCACGGCTGTAGCTACCTCTGTGTCGGCACTCGGCAGTCCGTCCATAATTGTATACTAGTATCCATCCATCTCCATTGTTTACCTGAGGTGCCTTTTAGTTGTGCCTATTAAAATATGGAGAACAAAAATGTTGAGGTTCCAAAATTAGGGAAAGATCAAGATCCACTTCCACCTCGTGCTGAAGCTGCTGCCACTAGTCATGGCCGAGACGATGAAATGCCAGCAACGTCGTCTGCCAAGGCCGATGCCCAATGTCATAGTACAGAGCATGTCAAATCCAAAACACCAAATATCAGTAAAAAAAGGACTCCAAAACCTAAAATAAAATTGTCGGAGGAGAAGCGTAAACTTGCCAATATGCCATTTACCACACGGAGTGGCAAGGAACGGCTGAGGCCCTGGCCTATGTTCATGGCTAGTGGTTCAGCTTCACATGAGGATGGAGGCACTCAGCCTCTCGCTAGAAAAATGAAAAGACTCAAGCTGGCAAAAGCAGTAGCACCGCAAAGAACTGTGCGTTCTTCGAAATCCCAAATCCACAAGGAGAGTCCAATTGTGTCGGTTGCGATGCCTGACCTTCCCAACACTGGACGTGAAGAGCATGCGCCTTCCACCATTTGCACGCCCCCTGCAAGTGCTGGAAGGAGCACCCGCAGTCCAGTTCCTGATAGTCAGATTGAAGATGTCAGTGTTGAAGTACACCAGGATGAGGAGGATATGGGTGTTGCTGGCGCTGGGGAGGAAATTGACCAGGAGGATTCTGATGGTGAGGTGGTTTGTTTAAGTCAGGCACCCGGGGAGACACCTGTTGTCCGTGGGAGGAATATGGCCGTTGACATGCCTGGTGAAAATACCAAAAAAATCAGCTCTTCGGTGTGGAACTATTTCAACAGAAATGCGGACAACAGGTGTCAAGCCGTGTGTTCCCTTTGTCAAGCTGTAATAAGTAGGGGTAAGGACGTTAACCACCTCGGAACATCCTCCCTTATACGTCACCTGCAGCGCATTCATAATAAGTCAGTGACAAGTTCAAAAACTTTGGGTGACAGCGGAAGCAGTCCACTGACCAGTAAATCCCTTCCTCTTGTAACCAAGCTCACGCAAACCACCCCACCAACTCCCTCAGTGTCAATTTCCTCCTTCCCCAGGAATGCCAATAGTCCTGCAGGCAATGTCACTGGCAATTCTGACGAGTCCTCTCCTGCCTGGGATTCCTCCGATGCATCCTTGCGTGTAACGCCTACTGCTGCTGGCGCTGCTGTTGTTGCTGCTGGGAGTCGATGGTCATCCCAGAGGGGAAGTCGTAAGACCACTTTTACTACTTCCACCAAGCAATTGACTGTCCAACAGTCCTTTGCGAGGAAGATGAAATATCACAGCAGTCATCCTACTGCAAAGCGGATAACTGAGGCCTTGGCATCCTGGGTGGTGAGAACCGTGGTTCCGGTATCCATCATTACTGCAGAGCCAACTAGAGACTTGTTGGAGGTACTGTGTCCCCGGTACCAAATACCATCTAGGTTCCATTTCTCTAGGCAGGCGATACCGAAAATTTACACAGACCTCAGAAAAAGAGTCACCAGTGTCCTAAAAAATGCAGCTGTACCCAATGTCCACTTAACCACGGACATGTGGACAAGTGGAGCAGGGCAGGGTCAGGACTATATGACTGTGACAGCCCACTGGGTAGATGTATGGACTCCCGCCGCAAGAACAGCAGCGGCGGCACCAGTAGCAGCATCTCGCAAACGCCAACTCTTTCCTAGGCAGGCTACGCTTTGTATCACCGGTTTCCAGAATACGCACACAGCTGAAAACCTCTTACGGCAACTGAGGAAGATCATCGCGGAATGGCTTACCCCAATTGGACTCTCCTGTGGATTTGTGGCATCGGACAACGCCAGCAATATTGTGTGTGCATTAAATATGGGCAAATTCCAGCACGTCCCATGTTTTGCACATACCTTGAATTTGGTGGTGCAGAATTATTTAAAAAACGACAGGGGCGTGCAAGAGATGCTGTCGGTGGCCAGAAAAATTGCGGGACACTTTCGGCGTACAGGCACCACGTACAGAAGACTGGAGCACCACCAAAAACTACTGAACCTGCCCTGCCATCATCTGAAGCAAGAAGTGGTAACGAGGTGGAATTCAACCCTCTATATGCTTCAGAGGTTGGAGGAGCAGCAAAAGGCCATTCAAGCCTATACAATTGAGCACGATATAGGAGGTGGAATGCACCTGTCTCAAGCGCAGTGGAGAATGATTTCAACGTTGTGCAAGGTTCTGATGCCCTTTGAACTTGCCACACGTGAAGTCAGTTCAGACACTGCCAGCCTGAGTCAGGTCATTCCCCTCATCAGGCTTTTGCAGAAGAAGCTGGAGACATTGAAGGAGGAGCTAACACGGAGCGATTCCGCTAGGCATGTGGGACTTGTGGATGGAGCCCTTAATTCGCTTAACAAGGATTCACGGGTGGTCAATCTGTTGAAATCAGAGCACTAAATTTTGGCCACCGTGCTCGATCCTAGATTTAAAGCCTACCTTGGATCTCTCTTTCCGGCAGACACAAGTCTGCTGGGGTTGAAAGACCTGCTGGTGAGAAAATTGTCAAGTCAAGCGGAACGCGACCTGTCAACATCTCCTCCTTCACATTCTCCCGCAACTGGGGGTGCGAGGAAAAGGCTCAGAATTCCGAGCCCACCCGCTGGCGGTGATGCAGGGCAGTCTGGAGTGACTGCTGATGCTGACATCTGGTCCGGACTGAAGGACCTGACAACGATTACGGACATGTCGTCTACTGTCACTGCATATGATTCTCTCACCATTGAAAGAATGGTGGAGGATTATATGAGTGACCGCATCCAAGTAGGCACGTCACACAGTCCATACTTATACTGGCAGGAAAAAGAGGCAATTTGGAGGCCATTGCACAAACTGGCTTTATTCTACCTAAGTTGCCCTCCCACAAGTGTGTACTCCGAAAGAGTGTTTAGTGCCGCCGCTCACCTTGTCAGCAATCGGCGTACGAGGTTACATCCAGAAAATGTGGAGAAGATGATGTTCATTAAAATGAATTATAATCAATTCCTCCGCGGAGACATTGACCAGCAGCAATTGCCTCCACAAAGTACACAGGGAGCTGAGATGGTGGATTCCAGTGGGGACGAATTGATAATCTGTGAGGAGGGGGATGTACACGGTGATATATCGGAGGGTGATGATGAGGTGGACATCTTGCCTCTGTAGAGCCAGTTTGTGCAAGGAGAGATTAATTGCTTCTTTTTTGGGGGGGGGGGGGTCCAAACCAACCCGTCATATCAGTCACAGTCGTGTGGCAGACCCTGTCACTGAAATGATGGGTTGGTTAAAGTGTGCATGTCCTGTTTTGTTTATACAACATAAGGGTGGGTGGGAGGGCCCAAGGACAATTCCATCTTGCACCTCTTTTTTCTTTTATTTTTCTTTGCGTCATGTGCTGTTTGGGGAGGGTTTTTTGGAAGGGACATCCTGCGTGACACTGCAGTGCCACTCCTAAATGGGCCCGGTGTTTGTGTCGGCCACTAGGGTCGCTAATCTTACTCACACAGTCAGCTACCTCATTGCGCCTCTTTTTTTCTTTGCGTTATGTGCTGATTGGGGAGGGTTTTTTGGAAGGGACATCCTGCGTGACACTGCAGTGCCACTCCTAAATGGGCCCGGTGTTTGTGTCGGCCACTAGGGTCGCTAATCTTACTCACACAGTCAGCTACCTCATTGCGCCTCTTTTTTTCTTTGCGTCATGTGCTGATTGGGGAGGGTTTTTTGGAAGGGACATCCTGCGTGACACTGCAGTGCCACTCCTAAATGGGCCCGGTGTTTGTGTCGGCCACTAGGGTCGCTAATCTTACTCACACAGTCAGCTACCTCATTGCGCCTCTTTTTTTCTTTGCGTCATGTGCTGATTGGGGAGGGTTTTTTGGAAGGGACATCCTGCGTGACACTGCAGTGCCACTCCTAAATGGGCCCGGTGTTTGTGTCGGCCACTAGGGTCGCTAATCTTACTCACACAGTCAGCTACCTCATTGCGCCTCTTTTTTTCTTTGCGTCATGTGCTGATTGGGGAGGGTTTTTTGGAAGGGACATCCTGCGTGACACTGCAGTGCCACTCCTAAATGGGCCCGGTGTTTGTGTCGGCCACTAGGGTCGCTAATCTTACTCACACAGTCAGCTACCTCATTGCGCCTCTTTTTTTCTTTGCGTCATGTGCTGATTGGGGAGGGTTTTTTGGAAGGGACATCCTGCGTGACACTGCAGTGCCACTCCTAAATGGGCCCGGTGTTTGTGTCGGCCACTAGGGTCGCTAATCTTACTCACACAGTCAGCTACCTCATTGCGCCTCTTTTTTTCTTTGCGTCATGTGCTGATTGGGGAGGGTTTTTTGGAAGGGACATCCTGCGTGACACTGCAGTGCCACTCCTAAATGGGCCCGGTGTTTGTGTCGGCCACTAGGGTCGCTTATCTTACTCACACAGTCAGCTACCTCATTGCGCCTCTTTTTTTCTTTGCGTCATGTGCTGATTGGGGAGGGTTTTTTGGAAGGGACATCCTGCGTGACACTGCAGTGCCACTCCTAGATGGGCCAGGTGTTTGTGTCGGCCACTAGTGTCGCTTAGCTTAGTCATCCAGCGACCTTGGTGCAAATTTTAGGACTAAAAATAATATTGTGAGGTGTGATGTATTCAGAATAGACTGAAAATGAGTGGAAATTATGGTTTTTGAGGTTAATAATAATATGGGATCAAAATGACCCCCAAATTCTATGATTTAAGCTGTTTTTTAGTGTTTTTTTAAAAAAACACCCGAATCCAAAACACACCCGAATCCGACAAAAAAAATTCGGTGAGGTTTTGCCAAAACGCGGTCGAACCCAAAACACGGCCGCGGAACCGAACCCAAAAACCAAAACACAAAACCCGAAAAATTTCAGGCGCTCATCTCTAGTATACACTCCTTTTCTTCTGCTGTGACTTAATAACTCAGTGTAAACATGTTCCATAAACTGCAGTATAGTAAGATACTACTTTGCCCCTTTTGTCCCCTGTCCTCTTTCTGTTCTCCTTGTCCTCCCCATGACTGTACATTATATTCCCATGAGGAGAAAAGAAGTAAAGTACATTTTTTAAAAGGAATAATGTATATAATTTATCTTTACTTATTTTGGTCAGAAGATGACATTCCCCACGGCCCACCTCCCCCCCCCCCCCCCCCCCCCCTTCCCCGGCTTTCCTGCCATGTATAATAACACTATTCAGTCTCCCATAAACAGGAACACGTGCTCCTTGGGATGGAATACGCGAGTGGCGGTGATTTAGAACATCTCCTAAAGAGGAATGGGCCTGTTACCATCTCCAGTGCAAGGTGAGGACATAGAATAATATCTTGTTAGAGCCACAGGATAGAGGAAGGACTTAATGATAGATTATATATTATAAATATACTTTTTTATTCAGTGGAAAGGGATCTCCTGATGTGTAGAAACAGATAACACAATATTTAAAGGCATGAATTATACGCGTCATATCTTAGAATTGGGTTATTAATACTCTGGTATCTGGGGTATAGATCTACACTAAAAAATCTAAAGTCAAATGGTCGACCACTAATGGCTGACATGCTTTAACTCGACATGGTCAAAAGGTTGACATGTAAAAGGTAGACAGTTTAAAATGTCAACAGGTTCTAAAGGTGGTCATGACAGTAGTCGATACACATATGATCGACACACATTTTTTCATTTATTTTTTTCAACTTTTGCATACTTTACCATCCATGTGGACTACGACCGGGAATAGTAACCTGCACCGAGCACATCGGTAGCGGAGCGAGGCACCTTGCCCGAAGCATGGCGAGCAAAGCGGTACACTAATGGGGCTTTTTTGTAGCAGGAAAGTGACAAAACCCCCCAAAAAAATTTTTGTGTCAACCTTTTTTTGGGTCGTCTGTTTCAATGTTGACTTTTTGACCCTGATGACATTTTCTACTGTCTACTTATTCCAGGTCGACCTTATGATCCTGTTGACCTTTTGACCCTGTTGACCTTATGCATGTCGACCATTAGTGGTCGACCTATTGACTGTAGACCTTTTTAGTGTAGATCACCTAAATGGCATATACTCTGCACGAGCCAAGCCTACACAGTGTCGGCCTGGTCTGCTAGGGGGAACCTGAAACATGGTCCTAAAAAGTGCTACTGTTTATTTCTCTGACGTCCTAGTGGATGCTGGGAACTCCGTAAGGACCATGGGGAATAGCGGCTCCGCAGGAGACAGGGCACATCTAAAGAAAGCTTTAGGATCACCTGGTGTGCACTGGCTCCTCCCCCTATGACCCTCCTCCAAGCCTCAGTTAGATTTTCTGTGCCCGACGAGAAGGGTGCACACTAGAGATGAGCGGGTTCGGTTTCTTTGAATCCGAACCCGCACGAACTTCACTTTTTTTTCCACGGGTCCGAGCGACTCGGATCTTCCCGCCTTGCTCGGTTAACCCGAGCGCGCCCGAACGTCATCATGACGCTGTCGGATTCTCGCGAGGCTCGGATTCTATCGCGAGACTCGGATTCTATATAAGGAGCCGCGCGTCGCCGCCATTTTCACTCGTGCATTGAGATTGATAGGGAGAGGACGTGTCTGGCGTCCTCTCCATTAGAATAGAGATAGATAGATTAGATAGAGAGAGATTGTGCAGAGTCGCAGACAGAGTTAGTTTACCACAGTCAGTGACCAGTGCAGTTGCTAGTTAACTTTTATTTAATATAATATATCCGTTCACTTCTCTCTGCTATATCCGTTCTCTGCCTGAAAAAAAAAACGATACACAGCACAGTCAGTCACACAGTGTGACTCAGTCTGTGTGCACTCAGCTCAGCCCAGTGTGCTGCACAGTCATCAATGTATAAATTAAAAGCTTATAATTAATTGTGGGGGAGACTGGGGAGCACTGCAGGTTGTTAGCAGGAGCCAGGAGTACAATTATATTAATTAACAGTGCACACTTTTGCTGCAGGAGTGGTGACCAGTGCCTGACCACCAGTATAGTATTGTTGTATACTACTAATATCTCTTTAAATATCAACCAGTCTATATTAGCAGCAGACACAGTACAGTGCGGTAGTTCACGGCTGTGGCTACCTCTGTGTCGGCACACGGCAGGCAGTCCGTCCGACCAGAATTGTATTATTTATTATTATATACCTACCACCTAACCGTGGTTTTTTTTTCATTCTTTATACCGTCATAGTGTCATCCTAATTGTTACGAGTATACTACTATCTCTTTATCAACCAGTGTACAGTGCGGTAGTTCACGGCTGTGGCTACCTCTGTGTCGGCACACGGCAGGCAGTCCGTCCGACCAGAATTGTATTATTTATTATTATATACCTACCACCTAACCGTGGTTTTTTTTTCATTCTTTATACCGTCATAGTGTCATCCTAATTGTTACGAGTATACTACTATCTCTTTATCAACCAGTGTACAGTGCGGTAGTTCACGGCTGTGGCTACCTCTGTGTCGGCACACGGCAGGCAGTCCGTCCGACCAGAATTGTATTATTTATTATTATATACCTACCACCTAACCGTGGTTTTTTTTTCATTCTTTATACCGTCATAGTGTCATCCTAATTGTTACGAGTATACTACTATCTCTTTATCAACCAGTGTACAGTGCGGTAGTTCACGGCTGTGGCTACCTCTGTGTCGGCACACGGCAGGCAGTCCGTCCGACCAGAATTGTATTATTTATTATTATATACCTACCACCTAACCGTGGTTTTTTTTTCATTCTTTATACCGTCATAGTGTCATCCTAATTGTTACGAGTATACTACTATCTCTTTATCAACCAGTGTACAGTGCGGTAGTTCACGGCTGTGGCTACCTCTGTGTCGGCACACGGCAGGCAGTCCGTCCGACCAGAATTGTATTATTTATTATTATATACCTACCACCTAACCGTGGTTTTTTTTTCATTCTTTATACCGTCATAGTGTCATCCTAATTGTTACGAGTATACTACTATCTCTTTATCAACCAGTGTACAGTGCGGTAGTTCACGGCTGTGGCTACCTCTGTGTCGGCACACGGCAGGCAGTCCGTCCGACCAGAATTGTATTATTTATTATTATATACCTACCACCTAACCGTGGTTTTTTTTTCATTCTTTATACCGTCATAGTGTCATCCTAATTGTTACGAGTATACTACTATCTCTTTATCAACCAGTGTACAGTGCGGTAGTTCACGGCTGTGGCTACCTCTGTGTCGGCAGTCGGCAGGCAGTCCGTCCATCCATAATTGTATTATTATTATAATATATACCACCTAACCGTGGTTTTTTTTTCATTCTTTATACCGTCATAGTGTCATACTAGTTGTTACGAGTATACTACTATCTCTTTATCAACCAGTGTACAGTGCGGTAGTTCACGGCTGTGGCTACCTCTGTGTCGGCAGTCGGCAGGCAGTCCGTCCATCCATAATTGTATTATTATTATAATATATACCACCTAACCGTGGTTTTTTTTCCATTCTTTAATCTTTATACCGTCGTCATAGTGTCATACTAGTTGTTACGAGTATACTACTATCTCTTTATCAACCAGTGTACAGTGCGGTAGTTCACGGCTGTGGCTACCTCTGTGTCGGCAGTCGGCAGGCAGTCCGTCCATCCATAATTGTATTATTATTATAATATATACCACCTAACCGTGGTTTTTTTTTCATTCTTTATACCGTCATAGTGTCATACTAGTTGTTACGAGTATACTACTATCTCTTTATCAACCAGTGTACAGTGCGGTAGTTCACGGCTGTGGCTACCTCTGTGTCGGCAGTCGGCAGGCAGTCCGTCCATCCATAATTGTATTATTATTATAATATATACCACCTAACCGTGGTTTTTTTTTCATTCTTTATACCGTCGTCATAGTGTCATACTAGTTGTTACGAGTATACTACTATCTCTTTATCAACCAGTGTACAGTGCGGTAGTTCACGGCTGTGGCTACCTCTGTGTCGGCAGTCGGCAGGCAGTCCGTCCATCCATAATTGTATTATTATTATAATATATACCACCTAACCGTGGTTTTTTTTTCATTCTTTATACCGTCGTCATAGTGTCATACTAGTTGTTACGAGTATACTACTATCTCTTTATCAACCAGTGTACAGTGCGGTAGTTCACGGCTGTGGCTACCTCTGTGTCGGCAGTCGGCAGGCAGTCCGTCCATCCATAATTGTATTATTATTATAATATATACCACCTAACCGTGGTTTTTTTATACCACCTAACCGTGGCAGTCCGTCCATAATTGTATACTAGTAAACTATCCAATCCATCCATCTCCATTGTTTACCTGAGGTGCCTTTTAGTTCTGCCTATAAAATATGGAGAACAAAAAAGTTGAGGTTCCAAAATTAGGGAAAGATCAAGATCCACTTCCACCTCGTGCTGAAGCTGCTGCCACTAGTCATGGCCGAGACGATGAAATGCCAGCAACGTCGTCTGCCAAGGCCGATGCCCAATGTCATAGTACAGAGCATGTCAAATCCAAAACACCAAATATCAGAAAAAAAAGGACTCCAAAACCTAAAATAAAATTGTCGGAGGAGAAGCGTAAACTTGCCAATATGCCATTTACCACACGGAGTGGCAAGGAACGGCTGAGGCCCTGGCCTATGTTCATGGCTAGTGGTTCAGCTTCACATGAGGATGGAAGCACTCAGCCTCTCGCTAGAAAACTGAAAAGACTCAAGCTGGCAAAAGCACCGCAAAGAACTGTGCGTTCTTTGAAATCCCAAATCCACAAGGAGAGTCCAATTGTGTCGTTTGCGATGCCTGACCTTCCCAACACTGGACGTGAAGAGCATGCGCCTTCCACTATTTGCATGCCCCCTGCAAGTGCTGGAAGGAGCACCCGCAGTCCAGTTCCTGATAGTCAGATTGAAGATGTCAGTGTTGAAGTACACCAGGATGAGGAGGATATGGGTGTTGCTGGCGCTGGGGAGGAAATTGACCAGGAGGATTCTGATGGTGAGGTGGTTTGTTTAAGTCAGGCACCCGGGGAGACACCTGTTGTCCGTGGGAGGAATATGGCCGTTGACATGCCAGGTGAAAATACCAAAAAAATCAGCTCTTCGGTGTGGAGGTATTTCACCAGAAATGCGGACAACAGGTGTCAAGCCGTGTGTTCCCTTTGTCAAGCTGTAATAAGTAGGGGTAAGGACGTTAACCACCTCGGAACATCCTCCCTTATACGTCACCTGCAGCGCATTCATAATAAGTCAGTGACAAGTTCAAAAACTTTGGGTGACAGCGGAAGCAGTCCACTGACCAGTAAATCCCTTCCTCTTGTAACCAAGCTCACGCAAACCACCCCACCAACTCCCTCAGTGTCAATTTCCTCCTTCCCCAGGAATGCCAATAGTCCTGCAGGCCATGTCACTGGCAAGTCTGACGAGTCCTTTCCTGCCTGGGATTCCTCCGATGCATCCTTGCGTGTAACGCCTACTGCTGCTGGCGCTGCTGTTGTTGCCGCTGGGAGTCGATGGTCATCCCAGAGGGGAAGTCGTAAGCCCACTTGTACTACTTCCAGTAAGCAATTGACTGTTCAACAGTCCTTTGCGAGGAAGATGAAATATCACAGCAGTCATCCTACTGCAAAGCGGATAACTGAGTCCTTGACAACTATGTTGGTGTTAGACGTGCGTCCGGTATCCGCCGTTAGTTCACAGGGAACTAGACAATTTATTGAGGCAGTGTGCCCCCGTTACCAAATACCATCTAGGTTCCACTTCTCTAGGCAGGCGATACCGAGAATGTACACGGACGTCAGAAAAAGACTCACCAGTGTCCTAAAAAATGCAGTTGTACCCAATGTCCACTTAACCACGGACATGTGGACAAGTGGAGCAGGGCAGGGTCAGGACTATATGACTGTGACAGCCCACTGGGTAGATGTATGGACTCCCGCCGCAAGAACAGCAGCGGCGGCACCAGTAGCAGCATCTCGCAAACGCCAACTCTTTCCTAGGCAGGCTACGCTTTGTATCACCGCTTTCCAGAATACGCACACAGCTGAAAACCTCTTACGGCAACTGAGGAAGATCATCGCGGAATGGCTTACCCCAATTGGACTCTCCTGTGGATTTGTGGCATCGGACAACGCCAGCAATATTGTGTGTGCATTAAATATGGGCAAATTCCAGCACGTCCCATGTTTTGCACATACCTTGAATTTGGTGGTGCAGAATTTTTTAAAAAACGACAGGGGCGTGCAAGAGATGCTGTCGGTGGCCAGAAAAATTGCGGGACACTTTCGGCGTACAGGCACCACGTACAGAAGACTGGAGCACCACCAAAAACTACTGAACCTGCCCTGCCATCATCTGAAGCAAGAAGTGGTAACGAGGTGGAATTCAACCCTCTATATGCTTCAGAGGTTGGAGGAGCAGCAAAAGGCCATTCAAGCCTATACAATTGAGCACGATATAGGAGATGGAATGCACCTGTCTCAAGTGCAGTGGAGAATGATTTCAACGTTGTGCAAGGTTCTGATGCCCTTTGAACTTGCCACACGTGAAGTCAGTTCAGACACTGCCAGCCTGAGTCAGGTCATTCCCCTCATCAGGCTTTTGCAGAAGAAGCTGGAGGCATTGAAGAAGGAGCTAACACGGAGCGATTCCGCTAGGCATGTGGGACTTGTGGATGCAGCCCTTAATTCGCTTAACAAGGATTCACGGGTGGTCAATCTGTTGAAATCAGAGCACTACATTTTGGCCACCGTGCTCGATCCTAGATTTAAAGCCTACCTTGGATCTCTCTTTCCGGCAGACACAGGTCTGCTGGGGTTGAAAGACCTGCTGGTGACAAAATTGTCAAGTCAAGCGGAACGCGACCTGTCAACATCTCCTCCTTCACATTCTCCCGCAACTGGGGGTGCGAGGAAAAGGCTCAGAATTCCGAGCCCACCCGCTGGCGGTGATGCAGGGCAGTCTGGAGCGACTGCTGATGCTGACATCTGGTCCGGACTGAAGGACCTGACAACGATTACGGACATGTCGTCTACTGTCACTGCATATGATTCTCTCAACATTGATAGAATGGTGGAGGATTATATGAGTGACCGCATCCAAGTAGGCACGTCACACAGTCCGTACTTATACTGGCAGGAAAAAGAGGCAATTTGGAGGCCCTTGCACAAACTGGCTTTATTCTACCTAAGTTGCCCTCCCACAAGTGTGTACTCCGAAAGAGTGTTTAGTGCCGCCGCTCACCTTGTCAGCAATCGGCGTACGAGGTTACATCCAGAAAATGTGGAGAAGATGATGTTCATTAAAATGAATTATAATCAATTCCTCCGCGGAGACATTGACCAGCAGCAATTGCCTCCACAAAGTACACAGGGAGCTGAGATGGTGGATTCCAGTGGGGACGAATTGATAATCTGTGAGGAGGGGGATGTACACGGTGATATATCGGAGGGTGAAGATGAGGTGGACATCTTGCCTCTGTAGAGCCAGTTTGTGCAAGGAGAGATTAATTGCTTCTTTTTTGGGGGGGGGTCCAAACCAACCCGTCATATCAGTCACAGTCGTGTGGCAGACCCTGTCACTGAAATGATGGGTTGGTTAAAGTGTGCATGTCCTGTTTTGTTTATACAACATAAGGGTGGGTGGGAGGGCCCAAGGATAATTCCATCTTGCACCTCTTTTTTCTTTTCTTTTTCTTTGCATCATGTGCTGATTGGGGAGGGTTTTTTGGAAGGGACATCCTGCGTGACACTGCAGTGCCACTCCTAGATGGGCCCGGTGTTTGTGTCGGCCACTAGGGTCGCTAATCTTACTCACACAGCTACCTCATTGCGCCTCTTTTTTTCTTTGCGTCATGTGCTGTTTGGGGAGGGTTTTTTGGAAGGGACATCCTGCGTGACACTGCAGTGCCACTCCTAGATGTGCCCGGTGTTTGTGTCGGCCACTAGGGTCGCTAATCTTACTCACACAGTCAGCTACCTCATTGCGCCTCTTTTTTTCTTTGCGTCATGTGCTGTTTGGGGAGGGTTTTTTGGAAGGGCCATCCTGCGTGACACTGCAGTGCCACTCCTAGATGGGCCCGGTGTTTGTGTCGGCCACTAGGGTCGCTTATCTTACTCACACAGCGACCTCGGTGCAAATTTTAGGACTAAAAATAATATTGTGAGGTGTGATGTGTTCAGAATAGGCTGAAAATGAGTGTAAATTATGTTTTTTGAGGTTAATAATACTTTGGGATCAAAATTACCCCCAAATTCTATGATTTAAGCTGTTTTTTAGGGTTTTTTTAAAAAAACACCCGAATCCAAAACACACCCGAATCCGACAAAAAAAATTCGGTGAGGTTTTGCCAAAACGCGGTCGAACCCAAAACACGGCCGCGGAACCGAACCCAAAACCAAAACACAAAACCCGAAAAATTTCCGGCGCTCATCTCTAGTGCACACTAGGGGCTCTCCTGAGCTCTTTGTGAAAGTTTTAGTTTAGGTTTATTATTTTCAGTGAGACCTGCTGGCAACAGGCTCACTGCATCGAGGGACTAAGGGGAGAAGAAGCGAACTCACCTGCGTGCAGAGTGGATTGGGCTTCTTAGGCTACTGGACATTAGCTCCAGAGGGACGATCACAGGTTCAGCCTGGATGGGTCACCGGAGCCGCGCCGCCGGCCCCCTTACAGAGCCAGAAGAGCGAAGAGGTCCGGAAAAATCGGCGGCAGAAGACTTTCCTGTCTTCAGATAAAGGTAGGCGCACAGCACCGCAGCTGTGCGCCATTGCTCTCAGCACACTTCACACTCCGGTCACTGAGGGTGCAGGGCGCTGGGGGGGCAGCGCCCTGAGACGCAATAAATCGATAGAAAACCTTTTATGGCTAAAATAAATGCATCACATATAACTCCTGGGCTATATGGATGCATTTAACCCCTGCCAAAACATACAAGAAAACGGATGATAAGGACGCCGAGAAAGGGGCGGAGCCTATCTCCTCAGCACACTGGCGCCATTTTCCCTCACAGCTCAGTTGGAGGGAAGCTCCCTGGCTCTCCCCTGCAGTCACTACACTACAGAAAGGGGTTAAAAAAGAGAGGGGGGCACAAATTAGGCGCAGTATAAACAATACAGCAGCTATAAAGGGAAAAACACTTATATAAGGTTATCCCTGTATATATATAGCGCTCTGGTGTGTGCTGGCAAACTCTCCCTCTGTCTCCCCAAAGGGCTAGTGGGGTCCTGTCCTCTATCAGAGCATTCCCTGTGTGTGTGCTGTGTGTCGGTACGTTTGTGTCGACATGTATGAGGAGAAAAATGATGAGGAGACGGAGTAGAGTGTCTGTAATAGTGTTGTCACCCCCTGGGGGGTCGACACCTGAGTGGATGTACTGTTGAAATTGCGTGACAGTGTCAGCATTGTATAAAAGACAGTGGTTGACATGAGACAGCCGGCTACTCAGCTTGTGCATGTCCAGACGTCTCATACAGGGGCTCTAAAGCGCCCGTTACCTCAGATACAGACGCCGACACGGATACTGACTCCTGTGTCGACGGTGAAGAGACAACCGTGATTTCCAATAGGGCCACACATTGCATGATTGAGGCAATGGAAAAAGTTTACACTCTTCTGATAATATAAATACCACCAAAAAAAAGGGGTATTATGTTTGGTGAGGAAAAACTTCCTGTAGTTTTCCTGAATCTGAGAAATAAAATGAGGTGTGTGATGATGCGTGGGTTTCCCCCCGATAACAATTGATAATTTCTAAAAAGTTATTGGCAGTATACCTTTTCCCGCCAGAGGTTAGGGTGCGTTGGGAAACACCCCCTAGGGGGGATAAGGCGCTCACACGCTTGTAAGAACAAGGGCTCTACCCTCTCTGGAGATGGCCGCCCTTAGGGATCCTGCTGATAGAAAGCAGGAGGGTATCCTAAAATGTATTTACACACATACTGGTGTTATACTGCGACCAGCAATCGCCTCAGCCTGGATGTGCAGTGCTGGGTTGGCGTGGTCGGATTCCCTGACTGGAAATTTGATATCCTAGATAAGGACAGTATATTATTGCCTATAGAGCAATTAAAAGATGCATTTCTATATATGCATGATGCACAGCGGAATATTTGCCGACTGGCATCAAGTATAAGTGCGTTGTCCAATTATACCAGTAAAGTGGTCAGGTGATGCGGATTCCAAACGGCATTTGGAAGTATTGCCTTAAAAAAAAAAGGGGATGTACCCCAGGTCGCCTCTCAAAATAAGACGCCGTATTATCAGGCGCAGTCCTGGTTGGCAAGCGGACAAAAGGGTTCCTCTTTTCTGCTCGTGACAGAGGGAGAGGAAAATGGCTGCAGAGATCAGCCAGTTGCCAGGAACAGAAACCCTTTTCCGCCTCTGCCAAGCTCTCAGTATGACGCTAGGGCTTTACAAGTTCAGGCACGGTGGGGGCCCGTTCTCAATGAATTTCAGTGCGCAGTGGGCTCACTCGCAAGTAGACCCCTGGATCCTTCAGGTAATATTTCAGGGGTACAAATTGGAATTCGAGACGTATTCCCCTCGCCGTTTCCAAAAGTCTGTTTTACCGACGTCTCCCGCTGACAGGGAGGCAGTTTTGGAAGCCATTCACAAGCTGTATTCCCAGCAGGTGATAATTAAGGTACCCCTCCTGCAACAGGGAACGGGGTATTATTCCACACTATTGTGGTACCGAAGCCAGACGGCTCGGTGAGACCGATTTTAAAATCTAAAATCGAAAATCTTTGAACACTTACATACAGAGGTTCAAATTCAAAATTGAGTCACTCAGAGCAGTGATTGCAAACCTGGAAGAAGGGGACTACATGATGTCTCGGGACATCAAGGATGCTTACCTTCATGTCAAAATTTACCCTTCTCACCAAGGGTATCTCAGGTTATGGTACAGAACTGTCACTATCAGTTCAGACGCTGCCGTAGGGATGGTCCACGGCACCCCGGGTCTTTACTGAAGTAATGACCGTAATGATGATATTCCTTCGAAGGGAGGGAATTTTAGTTATCCTTTACTTGGACGATTCCCTGATAAGGGTGAGATCCAGGGAACAGTTGGAGATCGGTGTATCACTACCTCAGGTAGTGTTGCGGCAGCACGATTGGATTCTCAATATTCCAAAATCGCAGCTGGTTCCGACGACTTGTCTTCTGTTCCTAGGGATGATCCTGGACACAGTCCAGAAAGAAGGTGTTTCTCCCGGAGGAGAAAGCCAGGGAGTTATCCGAGCTAGTCAGGAACCTCCTAAAACCGAACCAAGTCTCAGTGCATCAATGCACAAGGGTTCTGGGTAAAAATGGTGGCTTCCTACGAAGCAATCCCATTCGGCAGATTCCACGCAAGACTTTCCAGTGGAACCTACTGGACAAATGGTCCGGGTCGCATCTTCAGATGCTTCAGCGGATAACCCTGTCACCAGGGACAAGGGTATCCCTCCTGTGGTGGTTGCAGAGTGCTCATCTTCTAGAGGGCCGCAGATTCGGCATGCGGGACTGGGTCCTGGTGGCCACGGATGCCAGCCTGCGAGGCTGGGGAGCAGTCACACAAGGGAAGGAATATCCAGGGCTTATGGTCAAGCCTGGAGACATCACTTCACATAAATGTCCTGAAGCTAAGGGCCATTTACAATGCTCTAAGCTTAGCAAGACCTCTGCTTCAAGGTCAGCCGGTGTTGATCCAGTCGGACAACATTACGGCAGTCACCCACGTAAACAGACAGGGTGCCACAAGAAGCAGGAGGGCAATGGCAGAAGCTGCAAGGATTCTTCGCGGGGCGAAAAACCATGTGATAGCACTGTCAGCAGTTTTCATTCCGGGAGTGGACAACTGGGAAGCAGTTTTCCTCAGCACGACCTCCACCCGGGAGAGTAAGGACTTCACCCAGAAGTCTTCCACATGATTATAAACCGTTGGGAAAAACTCGACAGGTATTGCGCCACGTCAAGGGACCCTCAGGCAATAGCTGTAGATGCTCTGGTAACACCGTGGGTGTACCAATCAGTGTATGGGTTCCCTCCTCTGCCTCTCATACCCAAGGTACTGAGATTGATAAGATGGAGAGGAGTAAGCACTATATTAGTGGCTCCGGATTGGCCAAGAAGGAATTGGTAACCGGAACTTCAAGAGATGCTCACGGAGGATCCGTAGCCTCTACCTCTAAGAAGGGACCTGCTCCAGCAAGGACCTTGTCTGTTCCAAGACTTACCGCGGCTGCGTTGACGGCATGGCGGTTTAACGCCGGATCCTGAAGGAAAAAGGCATTCCGGATGAAGTCATCCCTATCCTGATCAAAGCCAGGAAGGATGTAACCGCAAAACATTATCACCGCATTTGGCGAAAATATGTTGCGTGGTGCGAGGCCAGTAAGGCTCGACGGAGGAAATTCAACTGGGTCGATTCCTACATTTCCTGCAAACAGGAGTATCTATGGGCCTGAAATTGGGGTCCATTAAGGTTCAAATTTCGGCTCTGTCAATTTTCTTCCAAAATAGAACTAGCTTCAGTCCCTGAAGTTCAGACATTTGTTAAAGGGGTACTGCATATACAGCCTCCTTTTGTGCCTTTAGTGGCACTTTTGGGATCTCCAGGTGGTTTTTGGGTTCCAAAAGTCACATTGGTTTGACACACTTAAATCTGTGGAGTTAAAATATCTCACAGAAAAAGTGGTCATGCTGTTGGCTCTGGCCTGGGCCAGGCGCGTGTCAGAATTGGTGGCTTTATCCTGTAAAAGCCCTTATCTGATTTTCCATTCGGACAGGGCGGAATTGAGGACTCGTCCTCAGTTTCTCCCTAAGGTGGTTTCAGCGTTCACCTGAACCAAACCTATTGTGGTGCCTGCGGCTACTAGGGACTTGGAGGACTCCAAGTTGCTAGACGTTGTCAGGACCCGGAAAATATATGTTTCCAGGACGGCTGGAGTCAGGAAATCTGACTCGCTGTTTATCCTCTATGCACCAAACTAGCTGGGTGCTCCTGCTTCTAAGCAGACTATTGCTCGTTGGATTTGTAGTACAATTCAGCTTGCACATTCTGTGGCAGGCCTGCCACAGCCAAAAATCTGTAAATGCCCACTCCACAAGGAAGGTGGGCTCATCTTGGGCAGCTGCCCGAGGGGTCTCGGCTTTACAACTTTGCCGAGCAGTTACTTGGTCAGGAGCAAATACGTTTGTAAAATTCGACAAATTTGATACCCTGGCTGAGGAGGACCGGGAGTTCTCTCATTGGGGGCTGCAGAGTCATCCGCACTCTCCCGCCCGTTTGGGAGCTTTGGTATAATCCCCATGGTCCTTACGGAGTTCCCAGCATCCACTAGGACGTCAGAGAAAATAAGAATTTACTTACCGATAATTCTATTTCTCGTAGTCCGTAGTGGATGCTGGGCGCCCATCCCAAGTGCGGATTGTCTGCAATACTGGTACATAATTATTGTTACCAAAAAATTCGGGTTATTGTTGTAGTGAGCCATCTTTTCGAGAGGCTTCTCTATTATCATGCTGTTAACTGGGTTCAGATCACAAGTTGTACAGTGTGATTGGTGTGGCTGGTATGAGTCTTACCCGGGATTCAAAATCCTTCCTTATTGTGTACGCTCGTCCGGGCACAGTATCCTAACTGAGGCTTGGAGGAGGGTCATAGGGGGAGGAGCCAGTGCACACCAGGTGATCCTAAAGCTTTCTTTAGATGTGCCCTGTCTCCTGCGGAGCCGCTATTCCCCATGGTCCTTACGGAGTTCCCAGCATCCACTACGGACTACGAGAAATAGAATTATCGGTAAGTAAATTCTTATTTTTATTTAGCATGGAGACCCTACTATATACTTTATTTGTCACTGGTCATTACTCTATTGTTTATCAAACGAGCTTTACACTTTATGTTATTTATTACAGGGGACCTACTCCTTATTTCTCTAACGTCCTAGTGGATGCTGGGGACTCCGAAAGGACCATGGGGAATAGCGGCTCCGCAGGAGACTGGGCACAAAGTAAAAGCTTTAGGACTAGCTGGTGTGCACTGGCTCCTCCCCCTATGACCCTCCCCAAGCCTCAGTTAAGATTTTGTGCCCGAACGAGAAGGGTGCAATCTAGGTGGCTCTCCTGAGCTGCTTAGAGTAAAAGTTTAAATAGGTTTTTTTATTTTCAGTGAGACCTGCTGGCAACAGGCTCACTGCATCGAGGGACTAAGGGGAGAAGAAGCGAACTCACCTGCGTGCAGAGTGGATTGGGCTTCTTAGGCTACTGGACATTAGCTCCAGAGGGACGATCACAGGCCCAGCCATGGATGGGTCCCGGAGCCGCGCCGCCGGCCCCCTTACAGAGCCAGAAGAGTGAAGAGGTCCGGAAAATCGGCGGCAGAAGACGTCCTGTCTTCAATAAGGTAGCGCACAGCACCGCAGCTGTGCGCCATTGCTCTCAGCACACTTCACACTCCGGTCACTGAGGGTGCAGGGCGCTGGGGGGGGGGGGCGCCCTGGGACGCAATGAAAATACCTTAAATGGCTAAAAATACATCACATATAGCTCCTGGGCTATATGGATGTATTTAACCCCTGCCAGTTTTCCACAAAAAAGCGGGAGAAAGGCAGCCGAAAAAGGGGCGGAGCCTATCTCCTCAGCACACAAGCGCCATTTTTTCCTCACAGCTCCGTTGGAGGAAGGCTCCCTGACTCTCCCCTGCAGTCCTGCACAACAGAAACAGGGTAAAACAAGAGAGGGGGGGCACTAAATTGGCATATTAATATATACAGCAGCTATATTAGGGAAAAACACTTATATAAGGTTATCCCTGTATATATATAGCGCTCTGGTGTGTGCTGGCAAACTCTCCCTCTGTCTCCCCAAAGGGCTAGTGGGGTCCTGTCCTCTATCAGAGCATTCCCTGTGTGTGTGCTGTGTGTCGGTACGCTGTGTCGACATGTATGAGGAGGAAAATGGTGTGGAGGCGGAGCAATTGCCTGTGTTAGTGATGTCACCCCCTAGGGAGTCGACACCTGACTGGATGGTCTTATGGAAAGAATTACGTGATAGTGTCGGCACTTTACAAAAGACTGTTGACGACATGAGACAGCCGGCAAATCAGTTAATACCTGTACAGGCGTCTCAAACACCGTCAGGGGCTATAAAACGCCCGTTACCTCAGGTCGATACAGACACTGACACGGACACTGACTCCAGTGTCGACGGTGAGGAAACAAACGTATTTTCCAGTAGGGCCACACGTTACATGATCACGGCAATGAAGGAGGTTTTGAACATTTCTGATACTACAAGTACCACAAAAAAGGGTATTATGTGGGGTGTGAAAAAACTACCCGTAGTTTTTCCTGAATCAGATGAATTAAATGAGGTGTGTGATGAAGCGTGGGTTTCCCCCGATAAAAAACTGCTAATTTCTAAAAAATTATTGGCATTATACCCTTTCCCACCAGAGGTTAGGGCGCGTTGGGAAAGACCCCCTAGCGTAGATAAGGCGCTCACACGCTTATCAAAACAAGTGGCGTTACCGTCCCCTGATACGGCCGCCCTCAAGGAACCAGCTGAGAGGAAGCTGGAAAATATCCTTAAAAGTATATACACACATACTGGTATTATACTGCGACCAGCAATCGCCTCAGCCTGGATGTGCAGTGCTGGGGTGGCTTGGTCGGATTCCCTGACTGAAAATATTGATACCCTGGACAGGGACAATATATTATTGACTATAGAGCATTTAAAGGATGCATTTCTATATATGCGAGATGCACAGAGGGATATTTGCACTCTGGCATCAAGAGTAAGTGCGATGTCCATTTCTGCCAGAAGAGGATTATGGACGCGACAGTGGTCAGGGGATGCGGATTCCAAACGGCATATGGAAGTATTGCCGTATAAAGGAGGAGGAGTTATTTGGGGTCGGTCTATCGGACCTGGTGGCCACGGCAACGGCTGGAAAATCCACCTTTTTACCCCAAGTCACCTCGCAGCAGAAAAAGATACCGTCTTTTCAGGCTCAGTCCTTTCGTCCCCATAAGGGCAAGCGGGCAAAAGGCCACTCATATCTGCCCCGGGGCAGAGGAAGGGGAAAAAGACTGCAGCAAACAGCCTCTTCCCACGAACAGAAGCCCTCCCCCGCTTCTGCCAAGTCCTCAGCATGACGCTGGGGCCTTACAAGCGGACTCAGGCACGGTGGGGGCCCGTCTCAAGAATTTCAGCGCGCAGTGGGCACACTCGCAAGTGGACCCCTGGATCCTGCAGGTAGTATCTCAGGGGTACAAATTGGAATTCGAGACGTCTCCCCCTCGCCGGTTCCTGAAGTCTGCTTTACCAACGTCTCCCCCCGACAGGGAGGCGGTATTGGAAGCCATTCACAAGCTGTATTCCCAGCAGGTGATAATCAAGGTACCCCTCCTACAACAGGGAAAGGGGTATTATTCCACGCTGTTTGTGGTACCGAAGCCGGACGGCTCGGTGAGACCCATTTTAAATCTGAAATCCTTGAACACTTACATAAAAAGGTTCAAGTTCAAGATGGAGTCACTCAGAGCAGTGATAGCGAACCTGGAAGAAGGGGACTATATGGTGTCTCTGGACATCAAGGATGCTTACCTCCATGTCCCAATTTGCCCTTCTCACCAAGGGTACCTCAGGTTTGTGGTACAGAACTGTCACTATCAGTTTCAGACGCTGCCGTTTGGATTGTCCACGGCACCCCGGGTCTTTACCAAGGTAATGGCCGAAATGATGATTCTTCTTCGAAGAAAAGGCGTCTTAATTATCCCTTACTTGGACGATCTCCTGATAAGGGCAAGGTCCAGAGAACAGTTAGAGGTCGGAGTAGCACTATCTCAAGTAGTACTACGACAGCACGGATGGATTCTAAATATTCCAAAATCACAGCTGATTCCGACGACACGTCTGCTGTTCCTAGGGATGATTCTGGACACAGCACAGAAAAAGGTGTTTCTCCCGGAGGAGAAAGCCAAGGAGTTATCCGACCTAGTCAGGAACCTCCTAAGACCAGGCCAAGTGTCAGTACATCAATGCACAAGGGTCCTGGGAAAGATGGTGGCTTCTTACGAAGCGATTCCATTCGGCAGATTCCACGCAAGAACTTTTCAGTGGATCTGCTGGACAAATGGTCCGGATCGCATCTTCAAATGCATCAGCGGATAACCCTGTCTCCAAGGACAAGGGTGTCTCTCCTGTGGTGGTTACAGAGTGCTCATCTCCTAGAGGGATGCAGATTCGGCATTCAGGATTGGGTCCTGGTGACCACGGATGCCAGCCTGAGAGGCTGGGGGGCAGTCACACAGGGAAGAAATTTCCAGGGCTTGTGGTCAAGCATGGAAACGTCACTTCACATAAATATCCTGGAACTAAGGGCCATTTACAATGCCCTAAGTCAGGCAAGACCTCTGCTTCAGGGTCAGCCGGTGTTGATCCAGTCGGACAACATCACGGCAGTCGCCCACGTAAACAGACAGGGCGGCACAAGAAGCAGGAGGGCAATGATGGAAGTGGCAAGGATTCTTCGCTGGGCGGAGAATCATGTGATAGCACTGTCAGCAGTGTTCATTCCGGGAGTGGACAACTGGGAAGCAGACTTCCTCAGCAGACACGATCTTCACCCGGGGGAGTGGGGACTTCACCCAGAAGTCTTCCACATGATTGTGAACCGTTGGGAAAAACCAAAGGTGGACATGATGGCGTCCCGCCTCAACAAAAAACGGGACAGATATTGCGCCAGGTCAAGGGACCCTCAGGCAATAGCTGTGGACGCTCTGGTAACACCGTGGGTGTACCAGTCAGTGTATGTGTTCCCTCCTCTTCCTCTCATACCAAAAGTACTGAGAATCATAAGAAGGAGAAGAGTAAAGACTATACTCGTGGCTCCGGATTGGCCAAGAAGGACTTGGTACCCGGAAATTCAAGAGACGCTCACGGAAGACCCGTGGCCTCTACCTCTAAGAAAGGACCTGCTCCAGCAGGGACCATGTCTGTTCCAAGACTTACCGCGGCTGCGTTTGACGGCATGGCGGTTGAACGCCGGATCCTGAAGGAAAAAGGCATTCCGGATGAAGTCATCCCTACCCTGATCAAAGCCAGGAAGGATGTAACCATACAACATTATCACCGTATTTGGCGTAAATATGTTGCGTGGTGCGAGGCCAGGAAGGCCCCTACAGAGGAATTTCAACTGGGTCGTTTCCTGCATTTCCTGCAAACAGGACTGTCTATGGGCCTCAAATTAGGGTCCATTAAGGTTTAAATTTCGGCCCTGTCAATATTCTTCCAAAAAGAACTGGCTTCTGTTCCTGAAGTTCAGACGTTTGTCAAGGGAGTACTGCATATACAGCCTCCTTTTGTGCCTCCAGTGGCACCTTGGGATCTCAATGTAGTTTTGGGATTCCTAAAATCACATTGGTTTGAACCACTCACCACTGTGGACTTAAAATATCTCACATGGAAAGTGGTAATGCTGTTAGCCCTGGCTTCAGCCAGGCGTGTCTCAGAATTGGCGGCTTTATCCTATAAAAGCCCTTACCTAATTTTTCATACGGACAGGGCAGAATTGAGGACTCGTCCTCAATTTCTTCCTAAGGTGGTTTCAGCATTTCACTTAAACCAGCCTATTGTGGTGCCTGCGGCTACTAGGGACTTGGAGGATTCCAAGTTGCTGGACGTAGTCAGGGCCCTGAAAATATATGTTTCCAGGACGGCTGGAGTCAGAAAATCTGATTAGCTGTTTATCCTGTATGCACCCAGCAAGCTGGGTGCTCCTGCTTCTAAGCAGACGATTGCTCGTTGGATTTGTAGTACAATTCAGCTTGCACATTCTGTGGCAGGCCTGCCACAGCCAAAATCTGTAAAAGCCCATTCCACACGGAAAGTGGGCTCATCTTGGGCGGCTGCCCGAGGGATCTCGGCTTTACAACTTTGCCGAGCAGCTACTTGGTCAGGGGCAAACACGTTTGCTAAATTCTACAAATTTGATACCCTGGCTGAGGAGGACCTGGAGTTCTCTCATTCGGTGCTGCAGAGTCATCCGCACTCTCCCGCCTGTTTGGGAGCTTTGGTATAATCCCCATGGTCCTTTCGGAGTCCCCAGCATCCACTAGGACGTTAGAGAAAATAAGAATTTACTTACCGATAATTCTATTTCTCATAGTCCGTAGTGGATGCTGGGCGCCCATCCCAAGTGCGGATTGTCTGCATTACTTGTACATAGTTATTGTTACAAAAATCGGGTTATTGTTGTTGTGAGCCATCTTTTCAGAGGCTCCTTCTGTTATCATGCTGTTAACTGGGTTCAGATCACAAGTTGTACGGTGTGATTGGTGTGGCTGGTATGAGTCTTACCCGGGATTCAAAATCCTTCCTTATTGTGTACGCTCGTCCGGGCACAGTATCCTAACTGAGGCTTGGAGGAGGGTCATAGGGGGAGGAGCCAGTGCACACCAGCTAGTCCTAAAGCTTTTACTTTGTGCCCAGTCTCCTGCGGAGCCGCTATTCCCCATGGTCCTTTCGGAGTCCCCAGCATCCACTACGGACTATGAGAAATAGAATTATCGGTAAGTAAATTCTTATTTTATTACTGGGGCCCTCTTCATTTTATTTATTATGTGGCTCTACACTTTTATTTAATCATCACGGGTGTGCTTTAGTTACCTCAGGGAGAAGAAAACTTGGGTGTAACACCAGCCACTTAGGAAACAGCTGGGGATGAGCTTATGGCTTATAAAGGTGCTGCTTTCCTGTGGGTGTGGAACCTGCCCGATCTAATAGAGGGATGAGTGCTGCTAGATTAGTGATAGGGATCCCTAGAGATAAATGTTTCTGTAAGTTGTCTTCCATCCTGATAAATAAAGCAGCTGTTATTATAGAAAAATACTTTGTGAGCGTCATCTTGAAAACATCCCAATACTCCTCTTACATAAACAGTTACAGCCATGTACAATATATAGTGACTTGCACCAATGCAGTAACACAGAAACATCATATTAGGCAGCTGGTAAATTTGAAACAAAATAAATGGGGAAATTGTCAGTAAATGTGGGGAGTGTTGGCTGGAAATCCCTCAGCCATTATTTACACATCCTAACAATGTAACATGAACTTATTTTCTATCCAACAGATTCTATTGTGCAGAGCTTGTATGTGGGGTTCAATTCCTGCATTCCAAGGGCATCGTCCATGGGTAAGTATAGAGTTACACTATAACAATAGTATAATAAAGTGATATTACTATGTATTCTAATATGCAGAATGTAATATACTTTCTACATGTTATACATTTATTCACTGGCACATAGCTTCCACTTACATGTTACACGCTGTCTCCCTTCCGCAGTAATGTACAATCTTTATTTACAGAGGATCTCTCTGCACACGTGCTCTATTCTTATAATGTCATTTGTGGGTGAGGAGAGTTTTGAAACATTTGTAGTAACATTCATCCCAGAAGCTTTTCACTCAGTGGCATCACGTGGGGTCTATTGGTTGTGCACCCTCACATTGGGAATTGTCATGGCAGCTGCTTAGTAGAGATGAGCGGGTTCGGTTCCTCGGAATCCGAACCCGCCCGAACTTCATGTTTTTTTTCACGGGTCCGAGCGACTCGGATCTTCCCGCCTTGCTCGGTTAACCCGAGCGCGCCCGAACGTCATCATGACGCTGTCGGATTCTCGCGAGGCTCGGATTCTATCGCGAGACTCGGATTCTATATAAGGAGCCGCGCGTCGCCGCCATTTTCACTCGTGCATTGAGATTGATAGGGAGAGGACGTGTCTGGCGTCCTCTCCATTAGAATAGAGATAGATTAGATAGAGAGAGAGAGATTGTGCAGAGTCGCAGACAGAGTTAGTTTACCACAGTCAGTGACCAGTGCAGTTGCTAGTTAACTTTTATTTAATATAATATATCCGTTCACTTCTCTCTGCTATATCCGTTCTCTGCCTGAAAAAAAAAACGATACACAGCACAGTCAGTCACACAGTGTGACTCAGTCTGTGTGCACTCAGCTCAGCCCAGTGTGCTGCACAGTCATCAATGTATAAATTAAAAGCTTATAATTAATTGTGGGGGAGACTGGGGAGCACTGCAGGTTGTTAGCAGGAGCCAGGAGTACAATTATATTAATTAACAGTGCACACTTTTGCTGCAGGAGTGGTGACCAGTGCCTGACCACCAGTATAGTATTGTTGTATACTACTAATATCTCTTTAAATATCAACCAGTCTATATTAGCAGCAGACACAGTACAGTGCGGTAGTTCACGGCTGTGGCTACCTCTGTGTCGGCACACGGCAGGCAGTCCGTCCGACCAGAATTGTATTATTTATTATTATATACCTACCACCTAACCGTGGTTTTTTTTTCATTCTTTATACCGTCATAGTGTCATCCTAATTGTTACGAGTATACTACTATCTCTTTATCAACCAGTGTACAGTGCGGTAGTTCACGGCTGTGGCTACCTCTGTGTCGGCACACGGCAGGCAGTCCGTCCGACCAGAATTGTATTATTTATTATTATATACCTACCACCTAACCGTGGTTTTTTTTTCATTCTTTATACCGTCATAGTGTCATCCTAATTGTTACGAGTATACTACTATCTCTTTATCAACCAGTGTACAGTGCGGTAGTTCACGGCTGTGGCTACCTCTGTGTCGGCACACGGCAGGCAGTCCGTCCGACCAGAATTGTATTATTTATTATTATATACCTACCACCTAACCGTGGTTTTTTTTTTCATTCTTTATACCGTCATAGTGTCATCCTAATTGTTACGAGTATACTACTATCTCTTTATCAACCAGTGTACAGTGCGGTAGTTCACGGCTGTGGCTACCTCTGTGTCGGCACACGGCAGGCAGTCCGTCCGACCAGAATTGTATTATTTATTATTATATACCTACCACCTAACCGTGGTTTTTTTTTTCATTCTTTATACCGTCATAGTGTCATCCTAATTGTTACGAGTATACTACTATCTCTTTATCAACCAGTGTACAGTGCGGTAGTTCACGGCTGTGGCTACCTCTGTGTCGGCACACGGCAGGCAGTCCGTCCGACCAGAATTGTATTATTTATTATTATATACCTACCACCTAACCGTGGTTTTTTTTTCATTCTTTATACCGTCATAGTGTCATCCTAATTGTTACGAGTATACTACTATCTCTTTATCAACCAGTGTACAGTGCGGTAGTTCACGGCTGTGGCTACCTCTGTGTCGGCACACGGCAGGCAGTCCGTCCGACCAGAATTGTATTATTTATTATTATATACCTACCACCTAACCGTGGTTTTTTTTTCATTCTTTATACCGTCATAGTGTCATCCTAATTGTTACGAGTATACTACTATCTCTTTATCAACCAGTGTACAGTGCGGTAGTTCACGGCTGTGGCTACCTCTGTGTCGGCACACGGCAGGCAGTCCGTCCGACCAGAATTGTATTATTTATTATTATATACCTACCACCTAACCGTGGTTTTTTTTTCATTCTTTATACCGTCATAGTGTCATCCTAATTGTTACGAGTATACTACTATCTCTTTATCAACCAGTGTACAGTGCGGTAGTTCACGGCTGTGGCTACCTCTGTGTCGGCACACGGCAGGCAGTCCGTCCGACCAGAATTGTATTATTTATTATTATATACCTACCACCTAACCGTGGTTTTTTTTTTCATTCTTTATACCGTCATAGTGTCATCCTAATTGTTACGAGTATACTACTATCTCTTTATCAACCAGTGTACAGTGCGGTAGTTCACGGCTGTGGCTACCTCTGTGTCGGCACACGGCAGGCAGTCCGTCCGACCAGAATTGTATTATTTATTATTATATACCTACCACCTAACCGTGGTTTTTTTTTTCATTCTTTATACCGTCATAGTGTCATCCTAATTGTTACGAGTATACTACTATCTCTTTATCAACCAGTGTACAGTGCGGTAGTTCACGGCTGTGGCTACCTCTGTGTCGGCACACGGCAGGCAGTCCGTCCGACCAGAATTGTATTATTTATTATTATATACCTACCACCTAACCGTGGTTTTTTTTTCATTCTTTATACCGTCATAGTGTCATCCTAATTGTTACGAGTATACTACTATCTCTTTATCAACCAGTGTACAGTGCGGTAGTTCACGGCTGTGGCTACCTCTGTGTCGGCAGTCGGCAGGCAGTCCGTCCATCCATAATTGTATTATTATTATAATATATACCACCTAACCGTGGTTTTTTTATACCACCTAACCGTGGCAGTCCGTCCATAATTGTATACTAGTATCCAATCCATCCATCTCCATTGTTTACCTGAGGTGCCTTTTAGTTCTGCCTATAAAATATGGAGAACAAAAAAGTTGAGGTTCCAAAATTAGGGAAAGATCAAGATCCACTTCCACCTCGTGCTGAAGCTGCTGCCACTAGTCATGGCCGAGACGATGAAATGCCAGCAACGTCGTCTGCCAAGGCCGATGCCCAATGTCATAGTACAGAGCATGTCAAATCCAAAACACCAAATATCAGAAAAAAAAGGACTCCAAAACCTAAAATAAAATTGTCGGAGGAGAAGCGTAAACTTGCCAATATGCCATTTACCACACGGAGTGGCAAGGAACGGCTGAGGCCCTGGCCTATGTTCATGGCTAGTGGTTCAGCTTCACATGAGGATGGAAGCACTCAGCCTCTCGCTAGAAAACTGAAAAGACTCAAGCTGGCAAAAGCACCGCAAAGAACTGTGCGTTCTTTGAAATCCCAAATCCACAAGGAGAGTCCAATTGTGTCGTTTGCGATGCCTGACCTTCCCAACACTGGACGTGAAGAGCATGCGCCTTCCACTATTTGCATGCCCCCTGCAAGTGCTGGAAGGAGCACCCGCAGTCCAGTTCCTGATAGTCAGATTGAAGATGTCAGTGTTGAAGTACACCAGGATGAGGAGGATATGGGTGTTGCTGGCGCTGGGGAGGAAATTGACCAGGAGGATTCTGATGGTGAGGTGGTTTGTTTAAGTCAGGCACCCGGGGAGACACCTGTTGTCCGTGGGAGGAATATGGCCGTTGACATGCCAGGTGAAAATACCAAAAAAATCAGCTCTTCGGTGTGGAGGTATTTCACCACAAATGCGGACAACAGGTGTCAAGCCGTGTGTTCCCTTTGTCAAGCTGTAATAAGTAGGGGTAAGGACGTTAACCACCTCGGAACATCCTCCCTTATACGTCACCTGCAGCGCATTCATAATAAGTCAGTGACAAGTTCAAAAACTTTGGGTGACAGCGGAAGCAGTCCACTGACCAGTAAATCCCTTCCTCTTGTAACCAAGCTCACGCAAACCACCCCACCAACTCCCTCAGTGTCAATTTCCTCCTTCCCCAGGAATGCCAATAGTCCTGCAGGCCATGTCACTGGCAAGTCTGACGAGTCCTCTCCTGCCTGGGATTCCTCCGATGCATCCTTGCGTGTAACGCCTACTGCTGCTGGCGCTGCTGTTGTTGCCGCTGGGAGTCGATGGTCATCCCAGAGGGGAAGTCGTAAGCCCACTTGTACTACTTCCAGTAAGCAATTGACTGTTCAACAGTCCTTTGCGAGGAAGATGAAATATCACAGCAGTCATCCTACTGCAAAGCGGATAACTGAGGCCTTGGCATCCTGGGTGGTGAGAAACGTGGTTCCGGTATCCATCATTACTGCAGAGCCAACTAGAGACTTGTTGGAGGTACTGTGTCCCCGGTACCAAATACCATCTAGGTTCCATTTCTCTAGGCAGGCGATACCGAAAATGTACACAGACCTCAGAAAAAGAGTCACCAGTGTCCTAAAAAATGCAGCTGTACCCAATGTCCACTTAACCACGGACATGTGGACAAGTGGAGCAGGGCAGGGTCAGGACTATATGACTGTGACAGCCCACTGGGTAGATGTATGGACTCCCGCCGCAAGAACAGCAGCGGCGGCACCAGTAGCAGCATCTCGCAAACGCCAACTCTTTCCTAGGCAGGCTACGCTTTGTATCACCGCTTTCCAGAATACGCACACAGCTGAAAACCTCTTACGGCAACTGAGGAAGATCATCGCGGAATGGCTTACCCCAATTGGACTCTCCTGTGGATTTGTGGCATCGGACAACGCCAGCAATATTGTGTGTGCATTAAATCTGGGCCAATTCCAGCACGTCCCATGTTTTGCACATACCTTGAATTTGGTGGTGCAGAATTTTTTAAAAAACGACAGGGCCGTGCAAGAGATGCTGTCGGTGGCCAGAAGAATTGCGGGACACTTTCGGCGTACAGGCACCACGTACAGAAAACTGGAGCACCACCAAAAACTACTGAACCTGCCCTGCCATCATCTGAAGCAAGAAGTGGTAACGAGGTGGAATTCAACCCTCTATATGCTTCAGAGGTTGGAGGAGCAGCAAAAGGCCATTCAAGCCTATACAATTGAGCACGATATAGTAGGTGGAATGCACCTGTCTCAAGTGCAGTGGAGAATGATTTCAACGTTGTGCAAGGTTCTGATGCCCTTTGAACTTGCCACACGTGAAGTCAGTTCAGACACTGCCAGCCTGAGTCAGGTCATTCCCCTCATCAGGCTTTTGCAGAAGAAGCTGGAGGCATTGAAGGAGGAGCTAACACGGAGCGATTCCGCTAGGCATGTGGGACTTGTGGATGCAGCCCTTAATTCGCTTAACAAGGATTCACGGGTGGTCAATCTGTTGAAATCAGAGCACTACATTTTGGCCACCGTGCTCGATCCTAGATTTAAAGCCTACCTTGGATCTCTCTTTCCGGCAGACACAGGTCTGCTGGGGTTGAAAGACCTGCTGGTGACAAAATTGTCAAGTCAAGCGGAACGCGACCTTTCAACATCTCCTCCTTCACATTCTCCCGCAACTGGGGGTGCGAGGAAAAGGCTCAGAATTCCGAGCCCACCCGCTGGCGGTGATGCAGGGCAGTCTGGAGCGACTGCTGATGCTGACATCTGGTCCGGACTGAAGGACCTGACAACGATTACGGACATGTCGTCTACTGTCACTGCATATGATTCTCTCAACATTGATAGAATGGTGGAGGATTATATGAGTGACCGCATCCAAGTAGGCACGTCACACAGTCCGTACTTATACTGGCAGGAAAAAGAGGCAATTTGGAGGCCCTTGCACAAACTGGCTTTATTCTACCTAAGTTGCCCTCCCACAAGTGTGTACTCCGAAAGAGTGTTTAGTGCCGCCGCTCACCTTGTCAGCAATCGGCGTACGAGGTTACATCCAGAAAATGTGGAGAAGATGATGTTCATTAAAATGAATTATAATCAATTCCTCCGCGGAGACATTGACCAGCAGCAATTGCCTCCACAAAGTACACAGGGAGCTGAGATGGTGGATTCCAGTGGGGACGAATTGATAATCTGTGAGGAGGGGGATGTACACGGTGATATATCGGAGGGTGAAGATGAGGTGGACATCTTGCCTCTGTAGAGCCAGTTTGTGCAAGGAGAGATTAATTGCTTCTTTTTTGGGGGGGGTCCAAACCAACCCGTCATATCAGTCACAGTCGTGTGGCAGACCCTGTCACTGAAATGATGGGTTGGTTAAAGTGTGCATGTCCTGTTTTGTTTATACAACATAAGGGTGGGTGGGAGGGCCCAAGGATAATTCCATCTTGCACCTCTTTTTTCTTTTCTTTTTCTTTGCATCATGTGCTGATTGGGGTGGGTTTTTTGGAAGGGACACCCTGCGTGACACTGCAGTGCCACTCCTAGATGGGCCCGGTGTTTGTGTCGGCCACTAGGGTCGCTAATCTTACTCACACAGCTACCTCATTGCGCCTCTTTTTTTCTTTGCGTCATGTGCTGTTTGGGGAGGGTTTTTTGGAAGGGACATCCTGCGTGACACTGCAGTGCCACTCCTAGATGTGCCCGGTGTTTGTGTCGGCCACTAGGGTCGCTAATCTTACTCACACAGTCAGCTACCTCATTGCGCCTCTTTTTTTCTTTGCGTCATGTGCTGTTTGGGGAGGGTTTTTTGGAAGGGCCATCCTGCGTGACACTGCAGTGCCACTCCTAGATGGGCCCGGTGTTTGTGTCGGCCACTAGGGTCGCTAATCTTACTCACACAGCTACCTCATTGCGCCTCTTTTTTTCTTTGCGTCATGTGCTGTTTGGGGAGGGTTTTTTGGAAGGGACATCCTGCGTGACACTGCAGTGCCACTCCTAGATGGGCCCGGTGTTTGTGTCGGCCACTAGGGTCGCTTATCTTACTCACACAGCGACCTCGGTGCAAATTTTAGGACTAAAAATAATATTGTGAGGTGTGAGGTATTCAGAATAGACTGAAAATGAGTGTAAATTATGGTTTTTGAGGTTAATAATACTTTGGGATCAAAATGACCCCCAAATTCTATGATTTAAGCTGTTTTTTAGTGTTTTTTGAAAAAAACACCCGAATCCAAAACACACCCGAATCCGACAAAAAAAATTCGGTGAGGTTTTGCCAAAACGCGTTCGAACCCAAAACACGGCCGCGGAACCGAACCCAAAACCAAAACACAAAACCCGAAAAATTTCAGGCGCTCATCTCTACTGCTTAGTTGTCTGCAAGCGGAGTTTCAGAAACCCCTGCTCTCTGCTTAGGGAAGTCCCTTTCTCCTGTACTATAGTGATGTCACACTCTTCCTGCACTTGTCTAATGCTGTCAGAGAGGACCCCTGAGGAAGAGGAGTGAAACATTATTTTTTAGACATTTTTATATACATTTTATTACTTTACCACACACCTGCCACCCAGCTCTGTAACTATATACACCTAGCAGGTCATGGGGGGGCTGCACTGAGACCCCAGATCATGTACACCCAGAATGTGCCTTCCCTACCATCCAATCTGGGTCTCACATGGAGTGAGAGAGGGAAGGAGAGGTGTAGGGATGATAGAGGGAAGGAGGGAGTGAGAAGTGCAGAGGAAGGAGGTAGAAGGAGGGAGTGAGAAGTGCAGAGGAAGGAGGTGGAAGGAGGGAGTGAGAAGTGCAGAGGATGGAGGTAGAAGGAGGGAGTGAGAAGTGCAGAGGAAGGAGGTAGAAGGAGGGAGTGAGAAGTGCATAGGAAGGAGGTAGAAGGAGGGAGTGAGAAGTGCAGAGGAAGGAGGTGGAAGGAGGGAGTGAGAAGTGCAGAGGAAGGAGGTAAAAGGAGGGAGTGAGAAGTGCAGGGTAATAGAGGGTATGAGAGGTGCAGCCTCCAGTTGTCGCTCCCTGTGTGACATCAATATCACTAATTATTTATGCAGTAATCACACATATTAGCATCAAAAGGGTTAATGGGCTGAGTAGGCCTACACTATTAAATAACATAGAATTCTGCTGAACACATATAAATGTACATGACATAGTGGAATCACATGGACACTAACCTACAAATGATTACAGTAGGTACTCACACTCTAGTTCTTGCGCCTAAACATTAGAGATGAGCGCCTGAAATTTTTCGGGTTTTGTGTTTTGGTTTTGGGTTCGGTTCCGCGGCCATGTTTTGGGTTCGAACGCGTTTTGGCAAAACCTCACCGAATTTTTTTTGTCGGATTCGGGTGTGTTTTGGATTCGGGTGTTTTTTTCAAAAAACACTAAAAAACAGCTTAAATCATAGAATTTGGGGGTCATTTTGATCCCAAAGTATTATTAACCTCAAAAACCATAATTTACACTCATTTTCAGTCTATTCTGAATACCTCACACCTCACAATATTATTTTTAGTCCTAAAATTTGCACCGAGGTCGCTGTGTGAGTAAGATAAGCGACCCTAGTGGCCGACACAAACACCGGGCCCATCTAGGAGTGGCACTGCAGTGTCACGCAGGATGTCCCTTCCAAAAAACCCTCCCCAAACAGCACATGACGCAAAGAAAAAAAGAGGCGCAATGAGGTAGCTGTGTGAGTAAGATTAGCGACCCTAGTGGCCGACACAAACACCGGGCCCATCTAGGAGTGGCACTGCAGTGTCACGCAGGATGGCCCTTCCAAAAAACCCTCCCCAAACAGCACATGACGCAAAGAAAAAAAGAGGCGCAATGAGGTAGCTGTGTGAGTAAGATTAGCGACCCTAGTGGCCGACACAAACACCGGGCCCATCTAGGAGTGGCACTGCAGTGTCACGCAGGATGTCCCTTCCAAAAAACCCTCCCCAAACAGCACATGACGCAAAGAAAAAAAGAGGCGCAATGAGGTAGCTGACTGTGTGAGTAAGATTAGCGACCCTAGTGGCCGACACAAACACCGGGCCCATTTAGGAGTGGCACTGCAGTGTCACGCAGGATGTCCCTTCCAAAAAACCCTCCCCAATCAGCACATGATGCAAAGAAAAAGAAAAGAAAAAAGAGGTGCAAGATGGAATTGTCCTTGGGCCCTCCCACCCACCCTTATGTTGTATAAACAAAACAGGACATGCACACTTTAACCAACCCATCATTTCAGTGACAGGGTCTGCCACACGACTGTGACTGATATGACGGGTTGGTTTGGACCCCCCCCAAAAAAGAAGCAATTAATCTCTCCTTGCACAAACTGGCTCTACAGAGGCAAGATGTCCACCTCATCATCACCCTCCGATATATCACCGTGTACATCCCCCTCCTCACAGATTATCAATTCGTCCCCACTGGAATCCACCATCTCATTCCCTGTGTACTTTGTGGAGGCAATTGCTGCTGGTCAATGTCTCCGCGGAGGAATTGATTATAATTCGTTTTAATGAACATCATCTTCTCCACATTTTCTGGATGTAACCTCGTACGCCGATTGCTGACAAGGTGAGCGGCGGCACTAAACACTCTTTCGGAGTACACACTTGTGGGAGGGCAACTTAGGTAGAATAAAGCCAGTTTGTGCAAGGGCCTCCAAATTGCCTCTTTTTCCTGCCAGTATAAGTACGGACTGTGTGACGTGCCTACTTGGATGCGGTCACTCATATAATCCTCCACCATTCTATCAATGTTGAGAGAATCATATGCAGTGACAGTAGACGACATGTCCGTAATCGTTGTCAGGTCCTTCAGTCCGGACCAGATGTCAGCATCAGCAGTCGCTCCAGACTGCCCTGCATCACCGCCAGCGGGTGGGCTCGGAATTCTGAGCCTTTTCCTCGCACCCCCAGTTGCGGGAGAATGTGAAGGAGGAGATGTTGACAGGTCGCGTTCCGCTTGACTTGACAATTTTGTCACCAGCAGGTCTTTCAACCCCAGCAGACTTGTGTCTGCCGGAAAGAGAGATCCAAGGTAGGCTTTAAATCTAGGATCGAGCACGGTGGCCAAAATGTAGTGCTCTGATTTCAACAGATTGACCACCCGTGAATCCTTGTTAAGCGAATTAAGGGCTCCATCCACAAGTCCCACATGCCTAGCGGAATCGCTCCGTGTTAGCTCCTCCTTCAATGTCTCCAGCTTCTTCTGCAAAAGCCTGATGAGGGGAATGACCTGACTCAGGCTGGCAGTGTCTGAACTGACTTCACGTGTGGCAAGTTCAAAGGGCATCAGAACCTTGCACAACGTTGAAATCATTCTCCACTGCGCTTGAGACAGGTGCATTCCACCTACTATATCGTGCTCAATTGTATAGGCTTGAATGGCCTTTTGCTGCTCCTCCAACCTCTGAAGCATATAGAGGGTTGAATTCCACCTCGTTACCACTTCTTGCTTCAGATGATGGCAGGGCAGGTTCAGTAGTTTTTGGTGGTGCTCCAGTCTTCTGTACGTGGTGCCTGTACGCCGAAAGTGTCCCGCAATTCTTCTGGCCACCGACAGCATCTCTTGCACGCCCCTGTCGTTTTTTAAAAAATTCTGCACCACCAAATTCAAGGTATGTGCAAAACATGGGACGTGCTGGAATTTGCCCATATTTAATGCACACACAATATTGCTGGCGTTGTCCGATGCCACAAATCCACAGGAGAGTCCAATTGGGGTAAGCCATTCCGCGATGATCTTCCTCAGTTGCCGTAAGAGGTTTTCAGCTGTGTGCGTATTCTGGAAAGCGGTGATACAAAGCGTAGCCTGCCTAGGAAAGAGTTGGCGTTTGCGAGATGCTGCTACTGGTGCCGCCGCTGCTGTTCTTGCGGCGGGAGTCCATACATCTACACAGTGGGCTGTCACAGTCATATAGTCCTGACCCTGCCCTGCTCCACTTGTCCACATGTCCGTGGTTAAGTGGACATTGGGTACAACTGCATTTTTTAGGACACTGGTGAGTCTTTTTCTGAGGTCCGTGTACATTTTCGGTATCGCCTGCCTAGAGAAGTGGGACCTAGATGGTATTTGGTAACGGGGGCACACTGCCTCAATAAATTGTCTAGTTCCCTGTGAACTAACGGCGGATACCGGACGCACGTCTAACACCAACATAGTTGTCAAGGCCTCAGTTATCCGCTTTGCAGCAGGATGACTGCTGTGATATTTCATCTTCCTCGCAAAGGACTGTTGAACAGTCAATTGCTTACTGGAAGTAGTACAAGTGGGCTTACGACTTCCCCTCTGGGATGACCATCGACTCCCAGCAGCAACAACAGCAGCGCCAGCAGCAGTAGGCGTTACACGCAAGGATGCATCGGAGGAATCCCAGGCAGGAGAGGAATCGTCAGAATTGCCAGTGACATGGCCTGCAGGACTATTGGCATTCCTGGGGAAGGAGGAAATTGACACTGAGGGAGTTGGTGGGGTGGTTTGCGTGAGCTTGGTTACAAGAGGAAGGGATTTACTAGTCAGTGGACTGCTTCCGCTGTCACCCAAAGTTTTTGAACTTGTCACTGACTTATTATGAATGCGCTGCAGGTGACGTATAAGGGAGGATGTTCCGAGGTGGTTAACGTCCTTACCCCTACTTATTACAGCTTGACAAAGGGAACACACGGCTTGACACCTGTTGTCCGCATTTCTGTTGAAATACCTCCACACCGAAGAGCTGATTTTTTTGGTATTTTCACCTGGCATGTCAACGGCCATATTCCTCCCACGGACAACAGGTGTCTCCCCGGGTGCCTGACTTAAACAAACCACCTCACCATCAGAATCCTCCTGGTCAATTTCCTCCCCAGCGCCAGCAACACCCATATCCTCCTCATCCTGGTGTACTTCAACACTGACATCTTCAATCTGACTATCAGGAACTGGACTGCGGGTGCTCCTTCCAGCACTTGCAGGGGGCGTGCAAATGGTGGAAGGCGCATGCTCTTCACGTCCAGTGTTGGGAAGGTCAGGCATCGCAACCGACACAATTGGACTCTCCTTGTGGATTTGGGATTTCGAAGAATGCACAGTTCTTTGCTGTGCTGCTTTTGCCAGCTTGAGTCTTTTCATTTTTCTAGCGAGAGGCTGAGTGCTTCCATCCTCATGTGAAGCTGAACCACTAGCCATGAACATAGGCCAGGGCCTCAGCCGTTCCTTGCCACTCCGTGTCGTAAATGGCATATTGGCAAGTTTACGCTTCTCCTCCGACAATTTTATTTTAGGTTTTGGAGTCCTTTTTTTTCTGATATTTGGTGTTTTGGATTTGACATGCTCTGTACTATGACATTGGGCATCGGCCTTGGCAGACGACGTTGCTGGCATTTCATCGTCTCGGCCATGACTAGTGGCAGCAGCTTCAGCACGAGGTGGAAGTGGATCTTGATCTTTCCCTAATTTTGGAACCTCAACATTTTTGTTCTCCATATTTTAATAGGCACAACTAAAAGGCACCTCAGGTAAACAATGGAGATGGATACTAGTATACAATTATGGACTGCCTGCTGAGTGCAGACACAGAGGTAGCCACAGCCGTGAACTACCGTACTGTACTGTGTCTGCTGCTAATATAGACTGGTTGATAAAGAGATGTCTATGTAACTATGTATGTATAAAGAAGAAAGAAAAAAAAACCACGGTTAGGTGGCATACAATTATGGACGGACTGCCTGCCGAGTGCAGACACAGAGGTAGCCACAGCCGTGAACTACCGTACTGTACTGTGTCTGCTGCTAATATAGACTGGTTGATAAAGAGATGTCTATGTAACTATGTATGTATAAAGAAGAAAGAAAAAAAAACCACGGTTAGGTGGTATACAATTATGGACGGACTGCCTGCCGAGTGCAGACACAGAGGTAGCCACAGCCGTGAACTACCGTACTGTACTGTGTCTGCTGCTAATATAGACTGGTTGATAAAGAGATGTCTATGTAACTATGTATGTATAAAGCAGAAAGAAAAAAAAACCACGGTTAGGTGGTATACAATTATGGACGGACTGCCTGCCGAGTGCAGACACAGAGGTAGCCACAGCCGTGAACTACCGTACTGTACTGTGTCTGCTGCTAATATAGACTGGTTGATAAAGAGATGTCGTAGTAGTATGTATGTATAAAGAAAAAAAAAAAACCACGGTTAGGTGGTATACAATTATGGACGGACTGCCTGCCGAGTGCAGACACAGAGGTAGCCACAGCCGTGAACTACCGTACTGTGTCTGCTGCGACTGGATGATAAATGATATAAAAAATATATATATATCACTACTGCAGCCGGACAGGTATATATTATATATTATATAATGACGGACCTGCTGGACACTGTCTGTCAGCAGAATGAGTTTTATTTTTATAGAATAAAAAAAAAAAACAACACACAAGTTAAGTCACACGACGAGTGTTTAACTTTTTCAGGCAATCACAATATAAGTATACTACTAACTATACTGGTGGTCAGTGTGGTCAGGTCACTGGTCAGTCACACTGGCAGTGGCACTCCTGCAGCAAAAGTGTGCACTGTTTAATTTTAATATAATATTATGTACTCCTGGCTCCTGCTATAACCTATAACTGGCACTGCAGTGCTCCCCAGTCTCCCCCACAATTATAAGCTGTGTGAGCTGAGCAGTCAGACAGATATATAATATATATAGATGATGCAGCACACTGGGCTGAGCCTGAGCAGTGCACACAGATATGGTATGTGACTGAGTCACTGTGTGTATCGCTTTTTTCAGGCAGAGAACGGATATATTAAATAAACTGCACTGTCTGGTGGTCACTCACTATATAATATTATGTACTCCTGGCTCCTGCTATAACCTATAACTGGCACTGCAGTGCTCCCCAGTCTCCCCCACAATTATAAGCTGTGTGAGCTGAGCAGTCAGACAGATATATAATATATATAGATGATGCAGCACACTGGGCTGAGCCTGAGCAGTGCACACAGATATGGTATGTGACTGAGTCACTGTGTGTATCGCTTTTTTCAGGCAGAGAACGGATATATTAAATAAACTGCACTGTCTGGTGGTCACTCACTAGTAAACTCTCTGCACTCTCTACACTTCTACAGTACTCCTCCTAGTCCTAAGCTCCAGTAAATCTCTCTCTCTTATAATCTAAATGGAGAGGACGCCAGCCACGTCCTCTCCCTATCAATCTCAATGCACGTGTGAAAATGGCGGCGACGCGCGGCTCCTTATATAGAATCCGAGTCTCGCGAGAATCCGACAGCGTCATGATGACATTCGGGCGCGCTCGGGTTAACCGAGCAAGGCGGGAGGATCCGAGTCTGCTCGGACCCGTGAAAAAAACCATGAAGTTCGGGCGGGTTCGGATTCAGAGAAACCGAACCCGCTCATCTCTACTAAACATACATCCAAAGCTACTATTATTTAGAACATACACATATAAAGCGCAATATCAATGTATGTATATCAAGATAAATCATGTTTGTATGAAAGCGCACTGCCTACAAAGATGTTATTTTCTTCACAGCGACCTCAAGCCAGATAACATCTTAGTGGCTGCAACAGGCCACCTCAAGATCGCCGACTTCGGTCTCGCAAGTAACATCACACCTAGAGACTGGAGTGCCACCGGCTGTGCTGGAAGATGTGATGACATTACTCCTGAGGTGAGATGTAAAGGGTTTCCTACTGTGTACTCATGTAAGGGAAGCATTCAGTGATTGTGATGCGAGCGTATTTTTTTCAAATGACCCGCAGTAAATTGAACGCCTGATTGACAAGCAGAGATGTTCGTGAGGTGGCAATGCTCAATCTTCTAGGCAGAAACGTAGCATTGTGGGGCAGGAGCTTAACTAACGGGGCGTGGCAGCGTGAACAGGGGGCGTGGCGGCGGTGTTTTTGGGGCAGGTGCATGTCGTCACACACAGCCGTTTCGAACTAAAAAATGGCGGCGGGTATCCTGTCGTCACAGCCAGGAGGCACTGGCAGGAGGCATCCACAATTTCAGTGATTACTGTAATTGCAGTACGAACGCAATTTCAGCGTGATCGCAGTGGGTGGGGTGTGGGCTGCATGCTGGGCGACCTTGCCCTGCGATAGGGGGCCCCCAGCATGCGATTCAAAGGATTGCAAATTCTGCAGAATATACACCGGGCCTTTTTCTAAAGGTACACATATCCCTGTATGCGGCCGCATGTAGCCAATAAGGGCATGCTGGGCATGCACTGTAGCACACATGCATCTTTGTGTATTTCTGGGTGATTCTGAGTCTGGATGTTGCCCATTTCTCTCCATATGTGAAATGGGTGTTTCTGGGTGGTAACTGGGAGGAAGCAGAGAAGAGGAGCGTCTGGTGGCAGTGTCACGCTTATGCATGAGGGACACCTATCTCTGACAGGTCTTCCCCACTGATCATAGGGTAGATGTGCGGATACTGATGACAGCTATGCTAGCAGACAGAAACAGTGGGGCAGTGCAATGCATACACATGAAGACCTGCATATAGTCACGTTACTATTCCGTTAGCAATATATCTGCGTTATGAATGCGGACACCTACAGAGTTGGGTGCTACTCAGACGTTTTTAGACAGGCCTGGAGAGTGCAGTATGGCTACAAAAGGCACACTTTAGGGATAGCCGTACATAGGGCCTAATTCAGACATGATCGCAGCAGTAAATTTGTTCTCTGGTGGGCAAAGCCATGTGCACTGCAGGGTGGGGGGCAAATATAACTGGTGGAGAGAGAGTTAGATTTGGGTGGGGTGTGTTCAAACTGAAATCTAAATTGCAGTGTAAAAATAAAGCAGCCAGTATTTACCCTGCACAGAAACAAAATAACCCACCCAAATCTAACTCTCTCTGCACATGTTATATCTGCCCCCCATCCCTGCAGTGCACATGGTTTTGCCCATTAGAGAACACATTTTCTGCTGTGATCAGGTCTGAATTAGGCCCATTAACTGCATCTGCAAACTATCCAATACTGAGGAGCTAATTCCCGCACCCATTGCCCCCCTGCTTTAGCAGTACAAAGCACTGGCTATAGCACTGGTGCTGGTAATATATTATGAGAGCATGGGAGAGATTTTATTACTTATTTAGATTTTTAACATGGCGATCATCATGAAGTGATTTATAACGTTAGGTCTTGTGAGGTCACTAAACTAATAGTAAGAAATGGCGAGCAAGGTAGGAGACCAAGGGGTATATTCAATACGGAAACGGGGATAAAGCCTGTCAGGTTTGACTGCACTTCCAACAATACACGCAGCTCAGTGGCTGAAGCCACCGATCTGCGTGTAATCCGACAGCTTTCCGACAAGACGGCAGCTTCCAACACTTATTAAATATACCCCCAAGACAGCAACTATTACATATTTTGATTCTACCTTCACATATCCTGTCTCCACATAAGCACATATACCACTGGTGCATGTAGGCCTGGTTTCTAAGTACCAAGAAACCTCCCTATTCATGGGCCGATACCCCTTTCCCAGTGGCCGCAGTTAGGGCGCGGGGCTAATGTGACATCTCCCATATCCCAACGAATTGCAACATTATGCCACAAGGAGGTAGAGCCTACTGATATGATGTCCCTGTAATATGTATGTACAGGGTGAATTAATTTCTGTTCCATGGCCTCATTAAGATGCACTGAAAATTAGGCAACATTACGATAAGTAGTTTTTGTTGTAGACTGTTTAGAATAGGAGAACTTTAATTATAGACACCCTGCATACTATTATAGTGTGTATGTGTGTGTTATTGTGTTATATAATATATTTATAGAGATAGCACCAGGATGCACTATGGGAAGACAAGCGGTGGAGGCAGTGTAATGCCCTGGGCACTGTTCTGCTGGGAAACCTTGGGTCCTGCAATTCATGTAAATGTTACTTTGACACGCAGCACCTACCTATACTTTGTTGAAGATCAATACACCCTTAATGTCAGTGGTACTCCCTGATGGCAGTGGCCTCTTCCAGTGGGAAAATATTGTTCAGGAATGATTTGAGAAACAGGACAAAGAGTTCAAGGTGTTGACTTGGCCTCCAATTCCCCAGATCTCAGTCTGATTGAGCATCTATGGGAATGGCTGGGAAAATAAGTTCAAGCCATGGAGGCCCCACCTCACAACTTACAGGACTTAAAGGATCTACTGCTAACATCTTGCTCCTTCCTCGCTGGGTCAGAGCTGTTTTGGTAGCATGAGGGGGACCTACTCAATATTAGACAAGTGCTTGTAATGTTATGGCTGACAAGACAAATAGTGTGTGTGTGTGTGTGTGTGTGTGTGTGTGTGTGTGTGTGTGTGTGTGTGTGTGTGTGTGTATATATATATATATATATATATATACACACATTATATATATATATATATATATATATAAAAACAGATAGTATGAGCGCAAGGCGACGTGAGCACTGACACCCTATTGGGAGGATTGATATAACTGCTGTGAACAACAAAAAGACCAGGCCTACTGACGAAGTCGAATGACGAAACGCGTATGGGCGTGGTCTGACATTTGGATTTGGAATTAAAGAATGCTGCTTTGCACAGTGGGGTAAATCTTATGCCGGTTATACGAGCGGTGGTTTGACCGCCTTTTATGGTACGGGTTTTACTTGTTACCAATTTGGATTTTAAAAAAAATAAAATTCCTTTACTCTTTTAATGCACTATTGGCGCTCCCTGCTTCTTCAATTTCTTTGGCATATATATATATATATGTAGATATATATCTACATACATATACAGTATATGTATGTATACCCCAAAACAAAATCTCGTGTTTGCCCCTTTATATTGAGCAATTGAGGTGATCGTTAAAAACTTGATCCTGACTCTCTCTTCTGGTAGGTGCGTTCAGGCGAGGAGAGCCGTTTTGGTGAAGACTGGGCTGGCGTCGCTGTCATCTTAAGCCAAATGGTTAATGGAACATCTTATGCACCAGGCACCGAAGTTAGAGACATCATTGACGAGGTAAATAAGATATTACATTTATAAATTATTACTGTAAATGAGGGAATTGGCTATATATAACTTCATATGATGTGGGAGTTTTTCTGTCTCTTTTTTGTTGCAGAAAGTCAGTATTGATGCAGTTTATTAATAAAATATCCCCTGATCAGCTGAGTGATACTCAGATGCTTCTCACTACTGGGCAGGAGCTGTAAGGCCTAACTTACTTCTTCCCTGGGTCAGTCTCAGCGGTAAGCTGGGTCACACATGCACAATGGAACTGAATACCCAGCCCTGGCTGTTCAGGCCCACTTAAAAATGAAAAAAAAATAATAATAGAAAACAAATAGTAAAACAATATATTTATGGTGTAATGCTATTTTAATGATACTGGCGTCAAGAGAAGAAAGATTGTGACTGTACCTTTATGGGAAATAGACTAATCTCTTCTCTGGCGAGGGCTGCAGTTACTATTAGCAATTCTATAACTATTGGGCCTAATTCATACCTGATCACAGCAGCAAAATTGTTCTCTAATGGCAAAACCATGGGCCTAATTCACACCTGATCTCTAGGGTGCGCTTTTTTCCTTGTGATCAAGTAGTCGCCGCCTACAGGGGAGGGGAAATCGCTGTGCAGGGGTGCGATCGCATGTGCAGGAGAGCTGCAGACAGAAGTTTGTGCAGTCTCTGCACAGCCCAGGACTTACTCTTCCAGTGCGATGATCGGGGCCGGAGCTGACGTCACAAACCCTCCCTCTAAACGCCTGGAACCTCCTGCGTTTTTCCGGACACTCCTGTAAAACGGTCAGTTGCCACCCACAAACGGCCTCTTCCTGACAGTCACCTTGCGATCGCCCTTGCGATTGCTTTTTTCACACCATCCCGACGCTACATGGTTCTCCCCGTAGCTGCAGACCGACACGCCTGCGCATTTCGGTGCATATGTGTGCGCAGTTCAGACCTGATCGCAGGCTGTACGAAAACGCACAGCAGCGACCTAGTCCGAATCACCCCCATGTGCACTGCAGGTGGGGCAGCTGTTGTAACATGTGCAGAGAGAGTTAGATTTGGGCGGGTTATTTTGTTTCTGTGCAGGGAAAATACTGGTTGCTTTATTTTTACACTGCAATTTAGATTTCAGTTTGTACACACCCCACCCAAATCTAACTCTTTTTTTAACAATTTTGCTGCTGGGATCAGGTCTGAATTGGGCCCTTTGTTAGGTAGACGATCTAAATGGGTGTTTCTCTAACGTCCTAGAGGATGCTGGGGACTCCGTAAGGACCATGGGGAGAGACGGGCTCCGCAGAAGACATGGGCACTTTAAGAAATAATTTAGTTCCTAGTGTGCACTGGCTCCTCCCTCTCTGCCCCTCCTCCAGACCTCAGTTTGATTCTGTGCCCAGAGGAGCTGGGTGCTTTTCAGTGAGCTCTCCTGAGTTTGCTGATAGAAAGTTTTTTGTTAGGTTTTTTATTTTCAGGGGCTCTGCTGGCAACAGACTCCCTACATCGTGGGACTGAGGGGAGAGAAGCATACCTACTCTCTGAAGCTAGGTCCTGCTTCTTAGGCTACTGGACACCATTAGCTCCAGAGGGATTGGTATGCAGGATCTCACCCTCGCCGTCCGTCCCAGAGCCGCGCCGCCGTCCCCCTCGCAGAGCCGGAAGACTGAAGCCGGGTGAGTAATGAGTATGAGAAGCAAGAAGACTTCACAGGCGGCAGAAGACTTCGTGATCTTCACTGGAGGTAACGCACAGCACTGCAGCTGTGCGCTATTGCTCCACACACCTACACATACTCCGGTCACTGTTAGGGTGCAGGGCGCAGGGGGGGGGGGGGGGGGGGGGGGGGGCGCCCTGGGCAGCATTTGGGACCTCATTCTGGCAAATGAACACATATATACAGCTGGGCACTGTATATATGTAGGAGCCCCCGCCAAAGAAATAAAATTTAAGCGGGACAGAAGCCCGCTGCCGAGGGGGCGGGGCTTCTCCCTCAGCACTCACCAGCGCCATTTTTTCTCCACAGCACGCTGAGTGGAAGCTCCCCAGGCTCTCCCCTGCTGATACACGGTAGAAGAGGGTTGAAAAGAGAGGGGGGGGCACATAATTAGGCGCAAAAAAGTATATAAACAGCAGCTACTGGGTTAACATTAAGTTACTGTGTTATTCCTGGGTTATATAGCGCTGGGGTGTGTGCTGGCATACTCTCTCTCTGTCTCTCCAAAGGGCCTCGTGGGGGAACTGTCTTCAGAAAGGACTTTTTCTGTGTGTGTGGTGTGTCGGTACGCTTTTGTCGACATGTCTGATGTGGAAGGCTATGTGGGAGAGGAGCGGGAGCAAATGAATGTGGTATCTCCGCCGACGGCGCCAACACCTGATTGGATGGATATGTGGAAGGTTTTAAATGATAATGTAAATTCCTTGCATAAAAGATTAGACAAGGCTGATGCATTGGGACAGGCAGGGTCTCAACCCGTGCCTGATCCTACGTCGCAGGGACCGTCGGGGTCTCATAAGCGCCCACTATCCCAAATTGTTGACACAGATACCGACATGGATTCTGACTCCAGTGTCGATTACGATGATGCAAAGTTACAGCCAAAGTTGGCTAAATCACTCCGATATATGATTATAGCAATTAAGGAGGTTTTGCACATCACAGAGGAAACCCCTGTCCCTGACACAAGGGTTTATATGTATAAGGGAAAGAAACCTGAGGTAACTTTTCCCCCCTCACACGAACTGAATGAGTTATGTGAAAAAGCTTGGGAATCTCCAGATAAAAAAACTACAGATTTCCAAACGGATTCTTATGGCGTATCCTTTCCCGCCAACGGACAGGTTACGATGGGAATCCTCCCCTAGGGTGGACAAAGCTTTAACACGCTTATCCAAAAAGGTAGCCCTGCCGTCCCAGGATACGGCTACCCTCAAGGATGCTGCTGATCACAAACAGGAGGGTACCCTGAAGTCCATTTATACACATTCAAGTACCTTGTTCAGACCGGCAATTGCGTCCGCCTGGGTCTGTAGTGCAGTAGCAGCATGGACTGATACCTTATCAGAGGCGTTTGATACCCTAGATAGGGATACTGTTTTATTGACCCTGGGGCATATTAAAAACGCTGTCCTTTATATGAGAGATGCTCAAAGAGACATTAGTCTGCTGGGTTCTAGAATAAACGCTATGTCGATTTCTGCCAGAAGGGTCCTGTGGACTCGGCAATGGACAGGTGATGCCGACTCAAAACGACATATGGAGGTTTTACCTTACAGGGGTGAGGAATTGTTCGGTGAAGGTCTCTCGGACCTGGTCTCCACAGCTACGGCTGGAAAGTCAAATTTTTTGCCTTATGTTCCCTCACAGCCTAAGAGAGCACCGCATTATCAAATGCAGTCCTTTCATTCACAAAGAAACAAGAAAGTCCGAGGTGCGTCCTTTCTTGCCAGAGGGAGGGGCAGAGGAAAGAAGCTGCACAATACAGCTAGTTCCCAGGAACAGAAGTCCTCCCCGGCCTCTGCTAAATCCACCGCATGACGCTGGGACTCCACTGGCAGAGTCGGCGCCAGTGGGTGCGCGTCTTCGGAATTTCAGCCACATGTGGGTTCACTCCCAGGTGGATCCCTGGCAATAGAAATTGTGTCTCAGGGTTACAAGCTGGAATTCGAAGAGGTGCCTCCTCGCCGGTTTTTCAAATCGGCCCTACCGTCTTCCCCCCTAGAGAGGGAGATAGTGTTAAATGCAATACAAAAATTGTATCTTCAGCAGGTGGTGGTCAAGGTTCCCCTCCTTCAACAGGGAAGGGGTTATTATTCGACCATGTTTGTGGTTCCGAAACCGGACAGTTCGGTCAGACCCATATTGAATTTAAAATCTCTGAACCTATACTTGAAGAGGTTCAAGTTCAAGATGGAATCGCTAAGAGCGGTCATCGCCAGCCTGGAAGGGGGGGATTTTACGGTGTCACTGGACATAAAGGATGCGTACCTTCATGTCCCCATTTATCCACCTCATCAGGCGTACCTAAGATTGCGGTACAGGACTGTCATTACCAATTTCAGACGTTGCCGTTTGGTCTCTCAACGGCTCCGAGGATTTTCACCAAGGTAATGGCGGAAATGATGGTGCTCCTGCGCAAGCAAGGTGTCACAATTATCCCGTACTTGGACGATCTCCTCATAAAAGCGAGATCAAGAGAGCAGTTGCTGAACAGCGTATCTCTTTCACTGAAAGTGTTACAACAACACGGCTGGATTCTCAATATCCCAAAGTCGCAGTTGGTTCCTTCGACTCGTCTGCCTTTCTTGGGCAGGATTCTGGACACGACCCAGAAAAGGGTTTATCTTCCGATAGAAAAAGCCCAGGAACTTATGACTCTGGTCAGGAACCTTTTGAAATCAAGACAGGTGTCCGTGCATCATTGCACTCAAGTCCTGGTAAAGATGGTGGCCTCATACGAGGCCATTCCCTTTGGCAGGTTCCATGCAAGGACTTTCCAATGGGATCTGTTGGACAAGTGGTCCGGATCACATCTACAGATGCATCGGTTGATCACCCTGTCCCCCAGAGCCAGGGTGTCGCTCCTGTGGTGGCTGCAGAGTGCTCACCTTCTCGAGGGCTGCAGATTCGGCATTCAGGATTGGATCCTGGTGACCACGGACGCAAGCCTCCGAGGTTGGGGAGCAGTCACACAGGGAAGAAATTTCCAGGGTCTTTGGTCAAGTCAGGAGACTTGTTTGCACATCAACATCCTGGAACTAAGGGCCATATACAACGCCCTACGTCAAGCGGAGGCCTTACTTCGCGACCAACCAGTTCTGATCCAGTCAGACAACATCACCGCAGTGGCTCATGTAAACCGACAAGGTGGCACAAGGAGCAGAGCGGCAATGGCGGAAGCTACCAGGATTCTTCGCTGGGCGGAGAATCATGTAAGCGCACTGTCAGCAGTGTTCATTCCGGGTTAAAAGTTATATTTTAATATAAGATTGTGTGCACCACTTTAGGGCATTCCGAACCCTCTTTCTTCCCTTTTTTTGTGCAGATTTATTTTGCCCGTGGTAGCACCCCCTAAACTGTCATGAATAACACAGATGTGTTTGGGACAAAATAAATAAGGGGTCATTTTCATAGAAGTTATTAAACCTGTGCGACCAGTACTACAGTCACTAACCTTCATTCCGGGAGTGGACAACTGGGAAGCAGACTTCCTCAGCAGACACGACCTACACCCGGGAGAGTGGGGACTTCATCCAGAAGTCTTCGCACAGATTGTGAGTCGGTGGGAACTGCCACAGATAGACATGATGGCGTCCCGCATCAACAAAAAGCTACAGAGGTATTGCGCCAGGTCCAGGGACCCTCAGGCAGTAGCGGTAGACGCCCTCGTGACACCGTGGGTGTTCCGGTCCGTCTATGTATTTCCTCCTCTTCCTCTCATACCCAAGGTGTTGAGAATAGTAAGAAGAAAAGGAGTGAGAACAATCCTCGTTGTTCCAGATTGGCCACGACGGACCTGGTATCCAGATCTGCAGGAAATGCTCACGGAAGATCCGTGGCCTCTTCCTCTAAGGCAGGACCTGTTGCAACAGGGACCCTGTCTGTTCCGAGGCTTACCGCGGCTGCGTTTGACGGCATGGCGGTTGAACGCCGGGTCCTAGCGGAAAAAGGTATTCCGGTTGAGGTTATCCCTACGCTGATAAAGGCTAGGAAGGAAGTAACAGCAAAACATTATCACTGTATATGGCGAAGATATGTTTCTTGGTGTGAGGCCAGGAATGCTCCTACGGAAGAATTCCATCTGGGCCGTTTCCTTCACTTCCTACAAACTGGAGTGGATTTGGGCCTTAAATTAGGCTCCATTAAGGTCCAGATTTCGGCCCTATCCATTTTCTTTCAAAAAGAATTGGCTTCTCTCCCAGAAGTTCAGACTTTTGTTAAGGGAGTACTGCATATTCAGCCTCCGTTTGTGCCTCCGGTGGCGCCTTGGGACCTTAATGTGGTCTTGGACTTCCTAAAGTCACACTGGTTTGAACCACTGAAAACGGTGGAGTTGAAATATCTCACTTGGAAGGTGGTCATGTTATTAGCCCTGGCTTCGGCTAGGCGAGTGTCGGAATTAGCGGCTTTATCTCATAAAAGCCCCTATCTGGTTTTCCATATGGATAGAGCGGAATTGCGGACACGTCCTCAGTTCCTGCCAAAAGTGGTTTCATTCTTTCATATGAACCAACCTATTGTGGTGCCTGTGGCTACACGGGACTTAGAGGATTCCGAGTCCCTTGATGTGGTCAGGGCTTTGAAAATTTATGTAGCCAGGATGGCTAGAGTCCGAAAAACAGAAGCACTGTTTGTTCTGTATGCAGCCAACAAGCTTGGCGGCCCTGCTTCAAAGCAGACTCTTGCTCGCTGGATCTGTCTCACGATTCAGCAGGCGCATTCTACGGCAGGATTGCCGTTACCTAAATCGATCAAGGCCCATTCCACTAGGAAAGTGGGCTCTTCTTGGGCGGCTGCCCGAGGGGTCTCGGCACTACAGCTGTGTTGGGCTGCTACTTGGTCGGGTACAAACACCTTTGCAAAATTCTATAAGTTTGATACCCTGGCTGAGGAGGACCTCATGTTTGCTCAATCGGTGCTGCAGAGTCATCCGCACTCTCCCGCCCGTTTGGGAGCTTTGGTATAATCCCCATGGTCCTTATGGAGTCCCCAGCATCCTCTAGGACGTTAGAGAAAATAAGATTTTACTTACCGGTAAATCTATTTCTCGTAGTCCGTAGAGGATGCTGGGCGCCCGTCCCAAGTGCGGACTTCTTCTGCAATACTTGTATATAGTTATTGCTTCAATAAGGGTTACGTTATTGTTGCATCGGGCGTGAACTGATGCTATGTTATTGTCATACTGTTTACTGGATTGTTATCACAAGTTATACGGTGTGATTGGTGTGGCTGGTACGAATCTTGCCCTTGGATTAACAAAAATCCTTTCCTCGTACTGTCCATCTCCTCTGGGCACAGTTCTCTAACTGAGGTCTGGAGGAGGGGCAGAGAGGGAGGAGCCAGTGCACACCAGGAACTAAATTCTTTCTTAAAGTGCCCATGTCTCCTGCGGAGCCTGTCTCTCCCCATGGTCCTTACGGAGTCCCCAGCATCCTTTACGGACTACGAGAAATAGATTTACCGGTAAGTAAAATCTTATTTTTTTCATTGAGCGTGGACTTTTCTCCATTTGATAAATAGGCTTTATAAATAGAACATGCATTTCAGTGGAGTTCATACACAGCTAACTGCATCATTCCTTTGCTTCTCTGCAGTCATCCTTGATAGAGAAAGACATTTAGGGGGTAATTCAGACCTGATCGCTAGGCTGCGTTTTTGCACAGTGGCCGATCAGGTCTAAACTGCGCATGTGTATGCACCGCAATGCGCAGGCACGTCACACAGGTACAAAGTGGATCGCCGCTCAGCAATGGGTTTGTGTGAAGGATCCATTCGCACGGGCGTTCGCAAGGAGATTGACAGGAAGAGGCCGTTTGTGGGTGGCAACTGACCGTTTTCTGGGAGTGGTTGGAAAAACGCAGGCGTGTCCAAGCGTTTGCAGGGCGGATTCCTGACGTCAATTCCGGTCCCGGACAGGCTGAAGTGATCGCAGCGGCTGAGTAAGTCCTGGGCTGCGCAGAGACTGCACAAAATCTACACAGTTCTGCTGCACATGCGTTCACACACTTGCACAGCTAAAATACAATCCCCCTGTAGCCGGCAACTATCTGATCGCAGGGCTGCAAAAATTGCTTGCTAGCAATCAGGTCTGAATTAGGCCCTTAATCAGATAAGTAATGGAAGACTATTGTATAGTGAGACAAACTGGAGACAATACAAATCATTCCAGAAATGTTTCTTACAAAGCCCAATAAATATATTTCTAGTGATCACAGGTATTGGAAAGCTCTGGCCGTGTCCACTTGGCTTAGTACCATGATGTTGCCTATATTTATATGTTGTATTTAATACGATGTATAGAAGTAATATTCTCATTTGCAAAGTTCTATACAATTGTGAGACAGCAAGACCTGACCACCCATTGTTGCACAGATAAATCAACATTAGGGCAAATATGACAAGAAATGGCTCAGTGGTTAGATGTTTGTGGTATGGAGGGGGGAGGGGGTAACAATGTGAGACACACTACAGACCCCAGATACAATCTCAGTAATTACATACTGTGGCCATGGAACAATCACTTTATATTCCCCTGTACCAGGCAGTAGAAATGTTTGTAACATGATTGTATTGAGCAGCTGTGCTGTATAAGTCATTAAATACAAATTACTTTTTCAGCTCTTCAATTACAATCCAGCCAAACACCCAGGAGATAATGATAACATCCGCCACCATCGTTTCTTCCAGCATATCAACTGGGTCGCCTTGGAGGCCCTTGAGATTGAGCCCCCATACATCCCTGCACCAGTAAGTATAAAGCAGACCTTCCATGAGCTACTCAATGCCGGTCAGCAGATAATGTATAGATGTCAGACATGTACATTTGGGTGTGAATTGAAGGATAGGCACTGTCTAGGTAGACAGTCAAAAGGTCGACACAAAGAGTTTGACATGCAGTAGGTAAATAGGTTCACTAATTAGACAGTTTATAAGTAGACAGAGTCAAAAGGTCAACAGACAAATTGTTGACACTGTTATTTTAGCCCTAACCTCCCCCTAGTGCCTTACCCAAACTGTCCCCTTCCACAGCCTAACCCTAACCCTGCCTAACCTTAATCTAGTGACTAACAGTAACTGTCCCCTTCCACAGCCTAACCCTACCCCTGCCTAACCTTATTCTAGTGACTAACAGTAACTGTCCCCTTCCACAGCCTAACCCCACCCCTGCCTAACCTTATTCTAGTGACTAACAGTAACTGTCCCCTTCCACAGCCTAACCCTACCCCTGCCTAACCTTATTCTAGTGACTAACAGTAACTGTCCCCTTCCACAGCCTAACCCTAACCCTGCCTACCTTATTCTAGTGACTAACAGTAACTGTCCCCTTCCACAGCCTAACCCCACCCCTGCCTAACCTTATTCTAGTGACTAACAGTAACTGTCCCCTTCCACAGCCTAACCCTACCCCTGCCTAACCTTATTCTAGTGACTAACAGTAACTGTCCCCTTCCACAGCCTAACCCTACCCCTGCCTAACCTTATTCTAGTGACTAACAGTAACTGTCCCCTTCCACAGCCTAACCCTAACCCTGCCTAACCTTATTCTAGTGACTAACAGTAACTATCCCCTTCCACAGCCTAACCCCACCCCTGCCTAACCTTATTCTAGTGACTAACAGTAACTGTCCCCTTCCACAGCCTAACCCTAACCCTGCCTAACCTTATTCTAGTGACTAACAGTAACTGGCCCCTTCCACAGCCTAACCCTAACCCTGCCTAACCTTATTCTAGTGACTAACAGTAACTGTCCCCTTCCACAGCCTAACCCTAACCCTGCCTAACCTTATTCTAGTGACTAACAGTAACTGTCCCCTTCCACAGCCTAACACTACCCCTGCCTAACCTTATTCTAGTGACTAACAGTAACTGTCCCCTTCCACAGCCTAACCCTACCCCTGCCTAACCTTATTCTAGTGACTAACAGTAACTGTCCCCTTCCACAGCCTAACCCTACCCCTGCCTAACCTTATTCTAGTGACTAACAGTAACAGTCCCCTTCCACAGCCTAACCCTACCCCTGCCTAACCTTATTCTAGTGACTAACAGTAACTGTCCCCTTCCACAGCCTAACCCTACCCCTGCCTAACCTTATTCTAGTAACTAACAGTAACTGTCCCCTTCCACAGCCTAACCCTAACCCCCTGCCTAACCTTATTCTAGTGACTAACAGCAACTGTCCCCTTCCACAGCCTAACCCTACCCCTGCCTAACCTTATTCTAGTGACTAACAGTAACTGTCCCCTTCCACAGCCTAACCCTAACCCTCTGCCTAACCTTATTCTAGTGACTAACAGTAACAGTCCCCTTCCACAGCCTAACCCTACCCCTGCCTAACCTTATTCTAGTGACTAACAGTAACTGTCCCCTTCCACAGCCTAACCCTACCCCTGCCTAACCTTATTCTAGTGACTAACAGTAACAGTCCCCTTCCACAGCCTAACCCTACCCCTGCCTAACCTTATTCTAGTGACTAACAGTAACTGTCCCCTTCCACAGCCTAACCCTACCCCTGCCTAACCTTATTCTAGTAACTAACAGTAACTGTCCCCTTCCACAGCCTAACCCTAACCCCCTGCCTAACCTTATTCTAGTGACTAACAGTAACTGTCCCCTTCCACAGCCTAACCCTACCCCTGCCTAACCTTATTCTAGTGACTAACAGTAACTGTCCCCTTCCACAGCCTAACCCTACCCCTGCCTAACCTTATTCTAGTGACTAACAGTAACAGTCCCCTTCCACAGCCTAATCCTACCCCTGCCTAACCTTATTCTAGTGACTAACAGTAACTGTCCCCTTCCACAGCCTAACCTTATTCTAGTGACTAACAGTAACTGTCCCCTTCCACAGCCTAACCCTAACCCCCTGCCTAACCTTATTCTAGTGACTAACAGTAACTGTCCCCTTCCACAGCCTAACCCTACCCCTGCCTAACCTTATTCTAGTGACTAACAGTAACTGTCCCCTTCCACAGCCTAACCCTACCCCTGCCTAACCTAATTCTAGTGACTAACAGTAACTGTCCCCTTCCACAGCCTAACCCTACCCCTGCCTAACCTCATTCTAGTGACTAACAGTAACTGTCCCCTTCCACAGCCTAACCCTACCCCTGCCTAACCTTATTCTAGTGATTAACAGTAACTGTCCCCTTCCACAGCCTAACCCTAACCCTGCCTAACCTTATTCTAGTGATTAACAGTAACTGTCCCCTTCCACAGCCTAACCCTAACCCTGCCTAACCTTATTCTAGTGACTAACAGTAACTGGCCCCTTCCACAGCCTAACCCTAACCCTGCCTAACCTTATTCTAGTGACTAACAGTAACTGTCCCCTTCCACAGCCTAACCCTACCCCTCTGCCAAGTGCCTAACCCTAACCCTAAAAATGATGAAAAATCATGAAAAACTGTGTGTTTACATATTTTTGTGTTACCATTTTTCTGTTGGTCTTTTGGTTCTGCTTTTCTGAGACATTGTCTACATAGTGACTGTCTGCCTAGTGACCCTGTCTACATAGTGACTGTCTACCTAGTGACCCTCTCTACATAGTGACTGTCTACCTAGTGACCCTGCCTACCTATTAAATGTCAACCTTTTGGTGTTGACCTATGAACTGTCTATCTATACAGTGTCTATCCCTATACCCACAGAGCTAGAGACAGGTACACATGTGTATGTATATTCCAGTTGTCACTCAGCCAATTGACATTTATTATTATTTATACAGTGCCACCAATTATGCAGAACTATACAAAGAGCAGTTGTAATCACATCAGTCCCGGCCTTATTGGAGCTTACAGTGTAAATTCCCTAACACACATACACACAACACACACACTAGGGTACATTTCAGTCACTAGTCACTAACCTGCCAGTATGTGGTAGAAGTGTGGGCGGTAGCTGGGATAACTTGAGGAAACCCACACAAGCACTGTGAGAACATCCAAACTCCACACAAATAGAGCCTTGATTGAGAACTGAGATCATGACCCCAGCACTGTGAGGTAGCAATGCTGACCAATGTGCCACTGGGCTATCCTCTTTTAATGAATAAAACATGTCTGCTCTTACACAACTATAAATAGAAAATGGAAAATAAGTTCTCTTAGTGGTCAGGGCCACATAACAATGACTGACAGACACATGTTTAAGAGTTTTCTTTCTACCAGGGGACACACAGAAGTAGAAAGGACTTAGGCCCTCATTCCGAGTTGTTCGCTCGCAAGCTGCTTTTAGCAGATTTACTCACGCTAAGCCGCCGCCTACTGGGAGTGAATCTTAGCTTCTTAAAATTGCGAACGACGTATTCGCAATATTGCGATTACACCTCTCAGCAGTTTCTGAGTAGCTCCAGACTTACTCGGCATCTGCGATCAGTTCAGTGCTTGTCGTTCCTGGTTTGACGTCACAAACACACCCAGCGTTCGCCCAGACACTCCCCCGTTTCTCCAGCCACTCCCGCGTTTTTCCCAGAAACTGTAGCGTTTTTTCACACACACCCATAAAACGGCGAGTTTCCGCCCAGAAACACCCACTTCCTGTCAATCACACTACGATCAACAGAACGATGAAAAAGCCGTGAGTAAAATTCCTAACTGCATAGCAAATTTACTTGGCGCAGTCGCACTGCGGACATTGCGCATGCGCACTAAGCGGAAAATCGCTGCAATGCGAAAAATTTACCGAGCGAACAACTCGGAATGACCCCCATAATTACTACTTTACCAATACGTTATTGTCACATATGGGAATTCAGCTCTATGTATCTGTTTTATGTAACTGATTATCCTGCAGCTCATAATAGGCTCATAGGAAGACCAAGTGGACGTTAGAGTAAAGTTTACACTTTTCCATAGTGATCCTCTGGAAATTCAGTCTCCTCTCTGCACTTGTAGTTACGCTGCCTTCTCCTGAGGGCACAGAGCAGACAGACACCTTCACTTGTCCCAGAGCAACTTGTGCCTACTGCAATACTGTGGTTATATATGGGATTCAGTATGATTTACCAGTGGCCGGGATGCCGGCTGTCAATATACCGACAGCGGCATCCGGCCGGCAGCAGTGCAAGCGCAAAGAGTCCCCTTGTGATCTCACTTCGCTCACCGCGCTGCAGGCTCAGTGGCTCGCTGTGCTCACCACAGGATCTATTCCCACTCTATGGGTGTCATCGTCACCCACAAGTGGGAATAGTCCTGTAACGCCGGTATTCCGTCTGGCGACATTGCCAGCTGACGGGATTCCGGCACCTGTATCCTGACCGCCGGGATCCCGACAGCCGGCAAATTAAACGTATCCCTATATATCTGTTGAGCGACAGTGTTATATTTGTGCACCTGTAATGCCTCTTCCTTTAGCTTTATATAGATATGTTGTCAGGGTCTAATATGTAACTACTGTAAATAACCTCTACAATAGGGAGTTTGGAAATTTCCTTTTCTCTAACGTCCTAAGTGGATGCTGGGGACTCCGTAAGGACCATGGGGGATTAGCGGCTCCGCAGGAGACTGGGCACAACTAAAGAAAGCTTTAGGACTACCTGGTGTGCACTGGCTCCTCCCACTAAGACCCTCCTCCAGACCTCAGTTAGATTCTTGTGCCCGGCTGAGCTGGATGCACACTAGGGGCTCTCCTGAGCTCCTAGAAAGAAAGTATAATTAGGTTTTTTATTTTACAGTGAGATCTGCTGGCAACAGACTCACTGCAGCGAGGGACTAAGGGGAGAAGAAGCGAACCTACCTAACAGGTGGTAGTTTGGGCTTCTTAGGCTACTGGACACCATTAGCTCCAGAGGGATCGACCGCAGGACCCGACCTTGGTGTTCGTTCCCGGAGCCGCGCCGCCGTCCCCCTTACAGAGCCAGAAGCATGAAGAGTCCGGAAAATCGGTGGCAGAAGACTTCGGTCTTCACCAAGGTAGCGCACAGCACTGCAGCTGTGCGCCATTGCTCCTCATGTACACCTCACACTCCGGTCACTGATGGGTGCAGGGCGCTGGGGGGGGCGCCCTGAGGGCAATATATGACACCTTGGCTGGCAAATCTACATCATATATAGTCCTAGAGGCTATATAGATGTAAAATTACCCCTGCCAGTATTCCAGAAAAAGCGGGAGAAAGTCAGTTGGAAAAGGGGCGGGGCTTCTCCCTCAGCACACTGGCGCCATTTTCTCTTCACAGTGCAGCTGGAAGACAGCTCCCCAGGCTCTCCCCTGTAGTTTTCAGGCTCAAAGGGTTAAAAAGAGAGGGGGGGCACTAAATTTAGGCGCAATATATGTATACAAGCAGCTATTTGGGGAAAAATCACTCAGTTATAGTGTTAATCCCGGCATTATATAGCGCTCTGGTGTGTGCTGGCATACTCTCTCTCTGTCTCCCCAAAGGACTTTGTGGGGTCCTGTCCTCAGTCAGAGCATTCCCTGTGTGTGTGCGGTGTGTCGGTACGGCTGTGTCGACATGTTGGATGAGGAAGGTTACGTGGAGGCGGAGCAGAGGCCGATAAATGGGATGTCGCCCCCTGTGGGGCCGACACCAGAGTGGATGGATAGGTGGAAGGTATTAACCGACAGTGTCAACTCCTTACATAAAAGGCTGGATGACGTAACAGCTGTGGGACAGCCGGCTTCTCAGCCCGCGCCTGCCCAGGCGTCTCAAAGGCCATCAGGGGCTCAAAAAAAAAAAACGCCCGTTACCTCAGATGGCAGACACAGATGTCGACACGGAGTCTGACTCCAGTGTCGACGAGGTTGAGACATATACACAATCCACTAGGAACATCCGTTACATGATCTCGGCAATGAAAAATGTGTTACGCATTTTCTGACATGAACCCAAGTACCACATAAAAGGGGTTTTATTTTTGGGGAGAAAAAGCAGCCAGTGTTTTGTTCCCCCATCAGATGAATGAATGAAGTGGGTAAAGAAGCGTGGTTTCCCCCGATAAGAAACTGGTAATTTCTAAAAAGTTACTGATGGCGTACCCTTTCCCGCCAGAGGATAGGTCACGTTGGGAGATATCCCTTAGGGTGGATAAGGCGCTCACACGTTTGTCAAAAGGTGGCACTGCCGTCTTAGGATACGGCCACCTTGAAGGAACCTGCTGATAAAAAGCAGGAGGCGATCCTGAAGTCTGTATTTAAACACTCAGGTTATATACTGAAACCTGCAATTGCCTCCGCATAAATAGTGCTGCTGCAGCGTGGTCTGATACCCTGTCAGATAATATTAATACGCTAAGACAGGGATAATATTTTGCTAACATTGAGCATATTTAAGACGTTGTCTTATATATAAAGGATGCACAGAGGGATATTTGCCGGCTGGCATCCAGAATTAATGCAATGTCCATTCTGCCAGGAGGGTATTAGAAACCCGGCAGTGGACAGGTGATGCTGCATTTAAAAGGCACATGGAGATTCTGCCTTATAAGGGTGAGGAATTGTTTGGGGATGGTCTCTGGAACCTCGTATCCACAGCAACAGCTGAGAAGAAAATTTTTTACCTCAGGTTTCCTCACAAAAGCCTAAGAAAGCACCGTATTTTCAGGTACAGTCCTTTCGGCTTCAGAAAAGCAAGCGGGTCAAAGGCGCTTCCTTTCTGCACAGAGACAAGGGAAGAAGGAAAAAGCTGCACCAGTCAGCCAGTTCCGAGGATCAAATATCTTCCCTCGCTTCCTCTGAGTCCACGGCATGACGCTGGGGCTCCACAGGTGGAGACAGGTGCGGTGGGGGCGCGTCTCGGGAACTGCAGGGACCAGTGGGCTTGCCCACAGGTGGATCCCTAGGTTCTGCAAGTAGTATCACAGGGATACAGGCTGGAGTTCGAGACGACTCCCCCTCGCCGTTGCCTCACATCAGCCTTGCCTGCTGCCCTCGGAGAAAGGTAGTACTGGCGGCAATTCACAAGCTGTACTTCCAGCAGGTGAAATCAAGGTACCCCTCCTTCAACAAGGCCGTGGTTACTATTCCAAAATGTTGTGGTACCGAAACCAGACGGTTCGGTGAGACCCATTCTAAAATTGAAATCCTTGAACACTTATATACGAAGGTTCAAGTTCAAAATGGAATCGCTCAGGGCGATTATTGCAAGCCTGGAAAATTTCAGGGTATCACTGGACATCAAGGATACTTACCTGCATGTCCCTATTTACCCTCTTCACCAGGTGTACCTCAAAATTGTGGTACAGGATTGTCATTACCAATTCCAGACGTTGCCGTTGGTCTGTCCCCGGCACCGAGGGTATTTACCAAGGTAATGGCCGAAGTACTTATCCCGTACTTGGACGATCTCCTTATAAAGGCGAGGTCGAGGGAGCAGTTGTTCGTCGGAGTAGCACTATCTCGGGAAGTGCTACAACAGCACGGCTGGAGTCTGAATATTCCAAAGTCGCAGCTGGTTCCTACGACGCGTCTACTGTTCCTGGGTATGGTTTTGGACACAGAACAGGATAAAAAGGGTTTCTCCCAGAGGAGAAGTCCAAGGAGTTGGCGTCTCTAGACGGAGACCTCCTAATACAAATACAGGTATCGGTGCTTCAATGCACGCGAGCCTTGGGAAAGATGGTAGCTTCTTACGAAGAATTTCCATTCGCCAAGTCCCATGCAAGGATCTTCCAGTGGGATCTGTTGGACAAGTGGTCCGGGTCGCATCCTCAGATGCATCGGCGGATAACCCTGTCTCCAAGGGCCAGGCTGTCGCTGTGGTGGTGACTGCAGAGTGCTCATCTTCTAGGGGGCCGCAGATTCGGCATACAGGACTGGGTCCTGGTGACCACGGATGCCAGCCTTCAAGGCTGGGGGGCAGTCACACAGGGAAGAAACTTCCAAGGCCTATGGAAAAGTCAGGAGACTTCCCTACACATAAATGTTCCGGAACTATGGGCCATTTACAATGCCCTAAGTCAGGCTAGACCCCTGCTTCAACACCGGCCGGTGCTGATCCAGTCAGACAACATCACGGCGGTCGCTCATGTAAACCGACAGGGCGGCACAAGAAGCAGGATGGCGATGGCAGAAGCCACAAGGATTCTCCGATGGGCGGAAAATCATGTGTTAGCACTGTCAGCAGTGTTCATTCCCGGAGTGGACATCTGAGAAGCAGACTTTCTCAGCAGACACGACCTCCACCCGGGAGAGTGGGGACTTCATCCAGAAGTCTTCCAAATGATTGTACACCGTGGGGAAAGGCCACAGGTGGACAGGATGGCGTCCCGCCTCAACAAAAAGCTACAAAGATATTGCGCCAGGTCAAGGGACCCTCAGGCGATAGCTGTGGACGCTCTGGTAACACCGTGGGTGTACCAGTCGGTGTATGTGTTCCCTTCTCTGCCTCTCATACCCAGGGTAATGAGAATAATAAGAAGGAGAGGAGTAAGAACTATACTCATTGTTCCGGGTGGCCAAGAAGAGCTTGGTACCCAGAACTCCAAGAAATGATCTCAGAGGACCCATGGCCTCTGCCGCTCAGACAGGACCTGCTGCAGCAGGGGGCCTGTCTGTTCCAAGACGTACCGCGGCTGCGTTTGACGGCATGGCGGTTGAACGCCGGATCCTGAAGGAAAAAGGCATTCCGGAGGAAGTTATCCCTATGCTATTTAAAGCTAGGAAAGAAGTGAACGCAAACCATTATCACCGCATATGGCGGAAATATGTTGCGTGCTGTGAGGCCAGTAAGGCCCCAAAGGAGGAATTTCAGCTAGGTCGATTTCTGCACTTCCTACAAGTCAGAGGTGACTATGGGCCTAAAATTGGGTTCCATTAAGGTCCAGATTTCGGCTCTATCGATTTTCTTCCAAAATAGAACTGGCTTCACTGCCTGAAGTTCAGACTTTTGTTAAGGGAGTGCTGCATAGCCAGCCCCCGTTTGTGCCTCCAGTGGCACCGTGGGATCTCAAAGTAGTGTTGGATTTCCTGAAGTCGCATTGAGTTGAGCCACTTAAATCCGTGGAGCTACAATACCTCATGTGGAAAGTGGTCATGCTGTGGGCCTTGGCGTCGGCCAGGCGTGTATCAGAATTGGCGGCTTTGTCAAAAGCTCTTATCTGTATTTTATATGGATAAGGCAGAATTGAGGACTCGTTCCCAATTCCTTCCTAAGGTGGTAGCAGTTTTTCATGTGAACCAACCTATTGTGGTGCCTGCGGCTACTTGGGACTTGGAGGATTCCAAGTTTCTGGACGTAGTCAGGGCCCTGAAAAGTATATGTTTCCAGGACGGCTGGAGTCAGGAAAACTGACTCGCTATTTATCCTGTATGCACCCAACAAGCTGGGTGCTCCTGCTTCTAAGCAGACTATTGCTCGCTGGATCTGTAGCACGATTCAACTTGCACATTCTGCGGCTGGACTGCCGCACCCTAAATCTGTGAAAGCTCATTCCACGAGGAAAGTGGGCTCTTCTTGGGCGGCTGCCTGAGGGGTCTCGGCTTTACAAATTTGCCGAGCTGTTACTTGGTCGGGTTCAAACACTCTTGCAAGAGTCTACAAGTTTGATACCCTGGCTGAGGAGGACCTAGAGTTTGCTCATTCGGTGCTGCAGAGTCATCCGCACTCTCCCGCCCGTTTGGGAGCTTTGGTATAATCCCCATGGTCCTTACGGAGTCCCCAGCATCCACTTAGGACGTTAGAGAAAATAAGATTTTACTCACCGGTAATTCTATTTCTCGTAGTCCGTAGTGGATGCTGGGCGCCCATCCCAAGTGCGGATTGTCTGCAATACTTGTATATAGTTATTGCCTAACTAAAGGGTTATTGTTGAGCCATCTGTTGAGAGGCTCAGTTGTTATCATACTGTTAACTGGGTATAGTATCACGAGTTATACGGTGTGATTGGTGTGGCTGGTATGAGTCTTACCCGGGATTCAAAATCCTTCCTTATTGTGTCAGCTCTTCCGGGCACAGTATCCTAACTGAGGTCTGGAGGAGGGTCTTAGTGGGAGGAGCCAGTGCACACCAGGTAGTCCTAAAGCTTTCTTCAGTTGTGCCCAGTCTCCTGCGGAGCCGCTAATCCCCCATGGTCCTTACGGAGTCCCCAGCATCCACTACGGACTACGAGAAATAGATTTACCGGTGAGTAAAATCTTATTTTTTTCTATCTTACAAGTCATATGAAAGATGTAGTAATCACTGATACACTTTTACTTCTTATTTCTGTAGCCGACCTTTCCACCCTCTGCCTCCAGACGTAACCATCTAGAAGTAATGGAGGCAGAAGAGGCCCTTTATCCGCCAATAACAGCTGCTGAGCAGGACCAGTTTGCAGGGTTCTCATTTACTACCTCCACCTAGAGAACCCCCCCAAAGGCACCGGGCCTAAGAACATCTAGCTGAGGCAGCAGCACTGCTGGATGCATGAGTTGGCGTTTCTGCAGGTATGTACATTATGGATTTATTTGTCTTATGTTGTAAACATGTTTAATTGAAGTTTTCAATATTAAACGGAGGAAGAATAAAGAAAGAGAAAGGTAGATAGAGCTGGGTATAGCAGTATTGTAAGAAGCATTAATACATTTTCCTAATGGAAAGTTGTACAAAAAGCTCCTCACACAAAGCAATGCAGAAACAATCACCGTCTGCAGATTATTACATAAACAGAGATATAGCGTAAGAGATATAACAATGGTAGAGGGGGAATGGAGGACAGTGGGTGAGGAAAAGGGGCATGTCAGGGGTGTTACTAGAGGGAGAACAAAGGGAGGAGGAGGAAGAGTAAGGTGCACCTGCTGCATGCTCAGAAGAAGCAATGTAACCCTACATAATCCATTGTTTCATGGTCCTCCTGGTGTGTGATCCAAGGGGAAGAGACGCTGGTAAATGTATTCCAGCGCTCATGAAGTATGATGTAATATACATAGATGGTATATACAGCAATAGTGTGATCAGTGCATTGGAATACATGTATGGTAGTAGTAATGTACAGAACTCAGATACATATATAACCTGACTTTTCTGCATTACTGCTATCATATAGGATGGGGGAATTCTGTGTTTGTGTCTGGATCTACCCCCTTCCTTGCAAGCACTGGGAATAGGCCAATACATTGATTTTTTTTGCCCAACTTGCCACTTTTGTGTATCACTAATTTATTTTCCTACCTACTATTACCGTTATTTTCCCATATTGCACTTTCTTCTAAAACAAGCATCACTTGACATTAATCATGAGTGAGGGGACTGTAGGGGATGTGGACCGTCCTTACTGTGTGTTTCCCTTTTACATATCAATGCTTTTATTACAATGAGTATTTGTGCACCTAGTAAGACACTTATATCAAAAGTGCCTGGTTGATACAAAAGCCGTCCTACTGAAAGAACATCTCTGACTTACCAGCATCTTCTGAGAACCTGTAAAAGAAAGATCCTTAAGCAGGGAAGAGACTCTGTGACCTCTTGCTAGCCAAATAATGCCTCTGTAGATTCTCAGTCTCCGCCCCTTCAGTCTTATTGATATATTGTGTCCAGTAAATGCAGCCACCCAAAATTTAGCTACAAACACTCTGTTCCATCCAGCTTTTCCCATTACGATGTTGCTCCACACCAATGAAATTGGCCCCCCTTGATGTGCAGGTCCAGGTGCTTATTTTATAAATAAGCACATTACTGCAAAAAGAAGCATCACAAAGCATCTTATGTTCTTGTTTAAAAAAGTCTATATTTGTTCTGCATGGAGTTAAAGATGTATATTATGTTATATTGTATCTTGTTCTAAGATGTTACCAATGTACTGATATGTATTTTTTGTAATTATATAGAACATCTGAAATAAGAAGATTGATTACATCTTGGAAGATTGTTTATTATTTTCTTATTTGTTATACATTTTTAAATGTTACTTTTTTTTAAATTTTAATATTAACATTTTTTTAAATTTACATTTTAAAATTTAGTTGGAGGGTATAAGTATTTTGTAATTAAACAATTTTAAATTTTACTATTTTTACATTTTTGTATTTACCATTTTACATTTACATTTTAATTATTAGATTTTAGACGTATTATGTAAATTTTATTTGAAAGTTTTTAACATTTTTTACATTTTTCAATTTTCAATTTTTTTAATACAAGCATAACATCAGGTGTGTGATGGGCCGGCTAGAGGGGGCGGCTTGGAGGCCGGCATTTTTTTTTTTTTACATTTTAATAGTTAGGGGCCCATTTATCAAATAATATTTGAGCTATACCTGCTGCAATCCCTCCATTTCTGCTCGCAGCCACATTCCCCATAGGTTTCTATGGGGGATGTGATGCTGGCCAATGTATCAATATCGGGAACGCAAAGCATTCCCAATATTAGGGGTAATTCAAAGTTGATCGTAGATGGGCTAAATTTAGCACATCTACGACCCTTTACTTTGACATGCGGGGGGACGCCCAGCACAGGGCTAGTCCGCCCCGCATGTCAGGCCCTGCTCCCCCCTACACAGGTACAAAAGCATCGCACAGCGGTGATGCTTTTGTACCTGACATGTAGCTCCCTGCCTGCGCAGCTCCTGCTAGCTGGCAGAGGGCTAACTGCCATGTCCCGGGTCGCAGCGGC